>NW_007232134.1:174246-230335 GCF_000164805.1 Carlito syrichta | reverse complement strand
GAGGTGAGTGGATTGCCTGAGCCCGCGGGTTCGCGACCCGCCTGGGCAGGCGAGACCTCATCTCTACAATAAAATCAAAAAAAATTAGCTGGGCGTGGTAGTGTGCGCCTGTAATTCTGGCTACTCGGAGGGCTGAGGAGGAAGGATCGCTGGAGCCCAGCAGGTCGAGGCTGCGGTGGCCGGAAGCGGCCACTGCACTACAGTCTGGGTGACATAGTGAGACTCCAACTCAAAAAAAAAAAAAAAAAATTAATAATAATCTCTAATATATATTTATATATAATATTATACATAATATTATATATAATTATATATAATATATATGTTTTATATATAATTACATATATGTTTTATATATAATTATATATGTTTTATATATATTAATTTTTTTTTGGTCAGGCATGATGACTTACGCCTGTAATCACAGTATTTGGGAGGCTGAGGCAGGAGGATTGCCTGAGCCCAGGAGTTTGAGCCCAGCTTGGGCAACAGAGTGAGAACTCGTCTCTACAAAAAGTAAAAAAAATTAGCTGGGGGTGGTAGCATGTGCCTGTAGTCCTAGCTACTCAGGAGGCTGAAGCAGAAGGATCACTTGAGGGTAAAGCAAAGGATGCAGTGAGTCACGAGAGTACCACTTCATTCCAGCCTAGGTGACAGAGTGAGACTCCAAATATATATACATACATATATATATATATTTATTTATTTTAAGTTTCTCTAAGAGATATATATATATATTTCTCTAGGGAACCTCAAAGGCCCTGCTACAGTTTGAATAAGCAAATTATGTGTTTATGTATTTATATGACACATGATTATTATGATATATGGTTTTCCTGAGGAACAAGGGTAGAGATCAAACAATGGCATAATTAATTATAGTGTTAAATTTCCCGTGTAGATTTAAAATTCATACATTAGTATTGTTTTAACCAAAAACCATTAACTATTATTTTCATAGGCTATTTTCATAACTATAAATTGATGGAAATAATTTAATTTTTAGGGTAATCTACTCTTATCTTTTCATTTTCATTGTTCTTCCCATAAAATAGTTTAAAAAATACTTAATTACAGAATATATTTGGTATTCTTGATAAACCTATACTGTGAGATTATTATTTTTGTATGTGTGCTCACTGAGAAAACTTATATTGAGGGAATCTTGAAGGTTTTTTGCTGAATTAGAAAACATCTCTAATTCCTCTAAACTCTGTGATTTTAAGATTCTCCTTTAGGTCTGATTCCAAATCCCTAATCCATTTTCAGAAATGAAACTATATCAATTTAAAGAATGTATTAATAATGCCTGCTCAAGTGACAACTAATTGTGCTGAGATCAGGTCTGACCAAGAATTACCGCCAAGACATGCAATTAAAAATTATGTCATGGGTGTAGGCACCAGAGTCAGGTTTTACTTCTGCATATGGATTAGTGACTTGGACTAGTTTGGTTCCCTCAGAGCACCAAGGCCTTAAGGCTCGGGTTGTGAAAGATTAGTGGGTGAAAGAACTAAAGGCTTGCCTTGCACAAGAGGCTGATGCCACCAGCTCAGTAAAGCATGAAGCAGAAGGGAAACTGGTACCTTTTCAATAAGATGTAGTGTCACTATTCATGTTTATTGGAAAATGACAAACAGTTTGCTGAAGTCTTAAGTGATTTGTATTTTGCTGCCTATTGGGATTTATATTACCACTTACTTTCAAATAGAATATTAAACAGTTGTGATTTTCTGTTCTGTCAGAATCAAACTTTTTTATCAGTGAATATATCTCAGAAAAGGTTATGAGAACCAAAATGCAAAAATATAATACAATGGAAAGATGTTTAAATTGAGAAAAAAGTTTTTTCATATAGTAACATAAAGTAACTTTCCTACAATAAATATATTCAAAATAATACCAGTAAATGGCGTTTTTTCCTATTTATAGAAGCTGGCTCTATTCCTGAATAGTAAAAATATTTAGAAAATAAGAGAATGCTAGGATACATTTAAGTTTAAGGAATTTGCAAGACTGATTTGGACCTATGGCATCTCAGAAGGGACATTATGATGTCTCTGTCTTGATACTTTATATGATGTCCTGAAAACATAGCTGCAGAAGTGATAATATTTTATACCATGCAACAAATACAATAAACCTTGTCATACGGAGTCATATTCTCCTCCCCAAAACCACATGTAGTTTTTATCAAAAGGGGGGGGCATTAGAGTATGCGTGGTAGATATTGTTAAATTTTGCTTCTGAGTCTCTTCTCTCAGTTCTCAGAAATTCTCAGAAAGGAAACTCAGCAGGATTTTCTGGTCCTTACTAAGCTAGCTAGGTGGTAGAGAATTCCAGTTATGACTTGTGCATTGGCAAATTTTATGATGCAAGCTGTATACCTCAGCATGCACCACAACCTCAGGGATAGCCAAGTGTCAGTTTATTCCCAAATTCACAGCAATGAACTAACTCTAAGGCACTTGGAGAGCTGGGCTTGATGCATGATCTCTAACCCAGTATTTCTCAGACAAGATTTTTCTAATCTGAGCAAAGTGTTCCTCTGACAATTTTGTGGCATTTGGCACATTAGTTTTAAACAAGATGTATCCATTTAGCATATCCCAATTGGTGTCCTGTTTTTTGCTTTTTTTTTTTTTTTTAAGACTTTTTGGTTTTTTTTTTTTTGGAAAATCCACTTAATATTTTAAGTATAAAATGATTGCCCAGATCAATGTAATGGAGTTTTCTGCCTATGTTTTCTTATAGTAGTTTTACAGTTTCAGGTATTACATTTAAGTCTTTAATCCACTTTGAGTTAATTTTTGTATATAGTGAAAGATAAGGGTCTAATTTCATTCTTTGTATTGGGTATCTAGTTTTCCCAACATCATTTATTAAAGAGGCTGTCCTTCTTTTTCCCATTGTATATTCTTGGCACTTTTGTCAAAAAATCAATTGACCATAGATGTCTGAGTTTATTTTTGGGCTTTCTATCCAATTCCATTGATGATGTGTCAGTTTTTAGGCCAGTACCATGCTGTTTAAATTACTATAGCTTTGTAGTATATTTCGAAATCAGGTTGTGCAATGTTTCTAGCTATTTAGGCTATTTAGGGTGTTTTGTGGTTCCATATACGTTTTAGGATTTTTTTTTTTTTTTTATTTCTGTGAAGAATGACTTTGGAATTTAATAGGGATTGCATTGAATCTGTAGATTACTTTGGGTAGTATGAACATTTTAACTCTCCCAATTTGTGAACTTGGGATATCTTTCCATTTATTTGTATCATTTTAAATTTCCTTCATCAAAGTTTTACAGTTTTCAGTATACAGACCTTTCAGTCTTTAGTTACATTTACTCCTATTTTATTTTTATGCATATAGCATGACATCACATTGTACCTCATAAATTATAAAATTAGCATTTGTGAATTATAAAGTAAAAATTAAAATTACTATGGTACAAATGGAAAACAACAAATGTTTATTTTAAATTAACAAATGGTGATTTTTAAAATCTTTATCTTTTAAATACAATGATATACTTTCTTAAGAAAAAAGATAAATTGAATTATGGAAAACTTGAGGGTTTCTGCTTATCTGATATCTCAAAGACCTTCAATACTTGGAAATTTTTAGAATGTGATGAACTAAAACAATAGATTTTTAATAAATGTTGGTTATTATTTTTTTGAATTGATGTCTCACCCTGTCACCCAGGTTGGAATGCAGTTGCATGCTCATGGCTACCACACCCTTGACCTGCTGGGCTCAGGCAATCCTTCTGCCTCTGCCTTCGAAGTAGCTGGAAGTACAGGTATGCGCCACCACACTTGGCTTATTTATTTATTTATTTATTGTAGAGACAAGGTCTTGCCAAGTTGCCTAGGCTGGTCTCAAACCCCTGGGCTTAGGCAGTCCTCTTGCCTCTGCTTCCCAAAGTGCTGGAATTACGGACATGAGCCACCATACGTGGCCTAATTTTTTTTTTTTTTTTTAAGAAATGCAGTTCCTTAGCTGGTATATTCCTTAGCTGGTACAGACTTGGATACCAAACTCCTCGAAGACAAGCACTAGGTTCTATTCCATATAATTAGCAGACATTTTAAAAACGTGGGCTGATTTGAGCCAAAGGAGTCATTTGTGAGCAAGCAGAGCAGTCCAAACATAACATACTTGCATAATGTCATATAAGTAGGTAAAGCCTAAAGATGGCCCCACAGCATTTCTTCCCTCCTGTAAGGCACGGCACCTTTGGGTTCTACATTAGGTGAAACTGTAGGGCAATGTCAATGTTTTCACTGAAATTTAGACTTTGAAGCTGCCTGATAGGTAAGAATTAAATGTCACAATTCTTCATCCAACATCATCCAATTTGAGATACTTGGAGTGAAAGAGGGTACTTTTCATAATTATACTAGGACAGCAAGCCTAGCCCAGACCAGCACCTGTCAAACCAGGATACCAGCTCTGCCCTGAGGATGAGTCTAGAATTAATACTTCTATAAAATGCTATCTGATATGCTAGGCAGAAAGAACAGGGTGGGGATGAAAAGCCCATGATAATTTTTGTGTTGTGCTAGGGATTCGACCATCAGTTCAGGTCTTGCCCTGTCCACCATTCTCTTGCTAGGATTAATGAGTTTGATATCCAAGTTTGTACCAGCTAAGGAATATACCAGCTAAGGAGCTGCATTTCTCAAAAAAAAAAAAAAAAAAACCAAAAACCCCAAAAAAATTAGGCCGGGTATGGTGGCTCATGACTGTAATCCCAGTACTTTGGGAAGCAGAGGCAAGAAGACTGCCTGAGCCCAGGGGCTTGTTTTGAATCAAGAATCTGTAAGAATCATTATACTGCCATTCCCTTCATTCCAGCCTGACCTCCACAGCTCTGCCATGTCCCATCCACAGAGCAGATCCCTTTGGTACTCTGTTGTCCTCAGATCCCAGTAAGCCTCAGGCCCAGTGCCCAGCAATCATTAGATCGGGCAAGTGTTTCAAAGATGAATCAGACTGATTCCTAATTCAAGAAGGTAAGTCTGACATAGAGTGGGAAGTAGAGAAGGCAGGAAAGGAGGAGAATGGGGGAGAGTAAAAGATGATTTCAATTTTTGAAGTCAATTTTATTGATTTATTGAATGAGTTAATAAAATCGTGAAGTTGAGTTGATGAATATCCAAATAAAAATACCCATTTGAAAAAAGATAGATGTTTGTAGCTCAGGCAAGCTTCAAGCTTTAATCTGAAGAGCAGAGATCTTAGACCAATATTTGGAGTCCTGAGGCGTTGGTAGTTTTGAGATCTCCTCTTTCCAGTCCTGAGTATTAACAAGGGAAACTCAGCTTGGTGCTCAATATTAGGCAATTTAGTAGAATGTCTTAGACTCTGCAGGAATTCACTGTGTATTCTGAGATTGCAAGACAGAAGACAAGATTTGAGATTTGTGGCACAAATATTTTTTATCCAACCTTCTAAAATAGACCCAAACTAAGATCATACCTACCCTCCTTAATGGTAAACAACCACTTGGCCTCCTAGTTCCTATATGAAATTACAGTGTTTAGCCAAACTAGAAAACAGAATATGATTCCTTGGAAACTCAAACTGGTTTCTTGTGATTAATAGTGGGTCACCTAGAAGAGAAACCACTGCTGTAGAATGAAAGAATTCAGTAATAAAGGAGGCAAGATGGAGTAGGTAATGCACAAGAGAGTCAAATATACCTTTTCCTGCATACTCTGCAAGTTATATCTTTAAGATTTGTCAATGTAGAAGTGAGCAAGTGAATAGAAAGTATTTTATGGTGTCTATGGTTGGCTGAAAAAAAGATATCCACCCTGATGCTTGTGTCCCTCAGAGGTGCGCACAGAATCTCCTCTGTACTGGTTTTGCAGCTCTGTGCATGCCATTGAGAGATTATAGGGTAGCTTTCCCCACTGCCAAGGAAAGAGGATCTGAGGCAGGATCAAAGATCAGATTTGGGTAGGTTATTAAATGCTGACGGTTCTTCTTAAATGCTAATCCAGGAAAAAGGAAGCAATGGATCTGACTCTTTGGAATAGCTCAGAAACACGCAAGTCCATGGTTTTGTTTCATTTGACAAATCTTTAATTCTTGTAGAAAATTATCAAAAAAGGGAAATGATCAAATGGTGTGAGAATTTTGGGGAAAAAACAGTAAATCATAGAATATTGTATGGGATGGGGGACTAAAAAAAGGGAAAGAGTAATTTGCAAGAAAAGATTTTGGCCTCTTCCAGTAGGAAAATATTATTTGGAGTTGTTTCGTTTTTTTAGGGCAAATATGTCCATTATGAATGTGCCTGTGTGTTTGGGCTGCGCCAGACTCAGCCTTTATATATAATTGGAGGTAGGCTTGAAGAGGTTGCGGTTACTAAGGGATTTGTTTTGCAGTTGTGTTGCCTGGTAAGCATAGTGTTTTTACTAAACTGTTGTGTTTATCGGGGTAGCTTTGCAAGTATCCTCTTTGTCCCATTTCAAGCTGTTCTCTTTGGTGTTGTGCTTTTAAACCTTTGAATATATATTTTTGCAATCTGTTGTCATGAACTAATGACAAATGTAATATACAAAAATACACACAGCTGGACAGTGGGAAGAGCTATGTAAAGGGAAATGTATTAATCTTACACTAAGAGCTTTTATTATCAAGCGAGCCATTATGTCCTCTGCCTTACTTTGAAACCACTCGCCTTTCATTATTGTAACTTTTGCAATGCCTCATTTTCCCCACTAGCTATCCTCTAGTCCAGTTAATTTAGCAAGAACATGTTTACAATGGATCACTTAAGCAATTGGAAAGTTTAAATGGTTAGCCATGTCAGTTATGTTGCATAAGGATCAAACTCCTTTAAGTAAAAGGACAAAGTTCATAAAAATAACTCTATCTTTACAAGTGCATTAATCAGAAACAATATTATGAAAAATAAAACAAAACAACCTTCCGTTGATGGATGGTAGCTATTCACAATTCCTTGTGGCTAGATGCACTTAAGGACTTAAAATTGAATATTCAGGGTGTGCCTTATGCTGTTTAGCTCCCTGACCTTATTCTCATCTGGAAATTTTTACTGCTCCAGACAACTGATATGATGCAGATCCATACTCTACCTACTCTTCAGTATTTTCTTCTGTTTCCAAATGAGATTTTCTTAGGGAAGATCTGGTTAGAAGCTAGGTATGCAAAACATGTCTACAGCATGACAAGCCAGAGGAGTGAGGGTCAAAAAACTGGTTGTAAAATTTAAGGGAGACACTAGGTTTTTGTTTGTTTTTGTTTTTTTTTGAGTTGGAGTCTCACTCTGTCACCCAGACTGGAGTGCAGTGGCCGCTCCCGGCCACTGCAGCCTCGACCTGCTGGGCTCCAGTGATCCTTCGGCCTCAGCCTTCCAAGTAGGTGGAACTACAGGCACGCGCTACCACACCCGGCTAATTTTTGATTTATTGTAGAGATGAGGGCTCACCAAGTTGTCCAGGCGGGTTTCGAACCCACAGGCCCAGGCAATCCACTCACCTCAGCCTCCCAAAGTGCTGGGATTATAGGCTGAGCCACCAAGCCCGGCTGAGACACTAGGTTTAAATAAACACATTCACCTCAGTGATCACTTTACTTCCCCACCCTGCCAACCTTTCTGACTAATCTGGCCATGTACTTAGAGAAAATGAAATTGCCTGAACATGGATCACCCTGGGTATTCTCTGCAATAATTTAGTTAATGTAGTTCTCTTTCGTTCTCTGTCAACTGCATGCTTCTGGACCACCAATACTTACCGTCCTTAGGACTGATTATATACAGTAATCAACTTTACAGAAGGTACATCTATATATATAAACTATAACTAGGACGTTGTCTTTAAATAAAATTACACAGTATGCTTCAAAGCTATGTGTGTGATTGTGGGATGTGAAGCTGACTAGCTACTAACACTTACCAAATAAAACCTCAGAGAAATACCAGGCTTTCACCACTAGGTGGAAATAGAGTAATTTTGAGTATATTTTTTCAAGGCCATGAACTACTGAAGAAGTACTTTATAAGCTGAAAGGAACCTAAGAAAGCATTTAGTCCAGATCTCATCTTCTTAATTTCATAGATGACAAAACTGAGGTTCAGAGACATTAAGTAAAATTGCATCTGTTTTACAAAAAGTAGTCTTCTAGAGCTACTGGAGGAAGAGTTGCTAGTAATTCTTGATTCCTTAGTCATTTTCATCCATAAGAATAACGTCTTATCTTTTATCATAAAGAAAGACATGATGTGACACCTATATTACCTATTCACTGTTACTAAAAATAATGGCCAGCACAGTTACTAATGTTTGTAAGGATAGGCTAGGATAAAACTACTGTTTATTGTTTCCTATATTGTAATTAACAAGAAAGTAATGACTCTCCATTTTCCCTATGAATGTTCATAAAGTTATATGATACTTTAATAATATTTGTTTTCACAACATTTTGTTTTCTTATACCTGATAGTGGGTTCAAGTTAAGTAGCCTAGAACAGGGCTTGGCTTAGCAGGTTAAGGGAGTATTTAATGCTTTTCAGAGCTTGACCCATTACCATTACTCTTAAGAAATAAAGAGACTGAATATTTGAGCTTGAGCGGTGTTAGAAAGAATCTACTCCAATTATATATATATATATATATTTATATCAATGAGGCATCTGGGAACAACGCATTAAATTTTTGCCCCAAGTAGCAGAGCAACCATCATGTCCTTCTTTCTTCCACATGAGATACTAACAGGTATTTTGACCTTATATTTTTAGGTTTTGTTGCCATGTTTTAACCACAAAGGAATTATTTTCACTCATCACATCAAAAATTGTGTTGAAAAGTTGTTTTAGCTAATGCTTTGGGGTTAAAAGCCATTTCCTATGTACCTAAATGTATAGTACTCCAGTGCCTGTCTGCCTTTCTTCCCTTCTCCCTCTTCCCCTCCACCCTTGTCTTTCTGTCTTTTTGTTTTGAGACAGGGTCTCACTCTGTTGTCCAGACTGGAGTACAGTGATGTCATCTAGCTCTCTGAAGACTTGAACTTCTGGGATCAATAAAGCAATCTTCCTGCCTCAGCCTCCCAAGTAGGTGGGGCTACAGGTGCATGCCACCATGCCCGGTTAATTTTTAAAAATTGTTTTGTAGAGATAGGGTCTTGCAGTATTGCCCAGGCTGGTCTCAAGCTCCTGGTCTCAAGTGATCCTCCAAATTTGGCCTCCCAAAGTGCTGGGATTACAGGCATGAGCCACTGTGTCCAGCCAGACATTTTCCTTTTGATCGTCTATAACACCATAGATTATGATAATTTAAAAATTAGTGTCCCAGTACTGAGTCCTGACTATTATTACCATATTTGATACAAAAATTGATAAAACATGTTGAAATTGCACATAGAGAACTCAAGTCCAAACACCTAGAAATTGCCTGCTAGGAGTTGCCCTAAGTGTCTAGAAGCCCATGCGTGCATAACTGAGCAAAGATTGCATTCCCTTTCCCTTAGAATATGAACATTTTCAAGGCAGTAAAGCCCTGAGTGTGGAACCTGCAAACACTTAGTGGGACAACCACTAAGTACTAAAATGGTATACCACAAGGAAGACTAGGGTGGCCCTAAAATTAGGGCAGGGGCTTGAAATGAAAGGATGCAGTGTAGGGGAGTAAATATCCTGCAGGGTGCTGGGAAATGGTAAGCCCACCTCAGGTTTCAATTTTGTTAAGGATGATACAAGAACTAGCTAGTGTCTTGGTATGGTGACTGTGGCCTCTACACAGAGCTCCATCACAACCACAGTGAGGCAGAGATAGTCAGGTGTGGTCCTATTCCCTAAAGTCTTTTGGGAGGACCTGGATCCAGACTCTGATTCTACCACTGTGCGAACTTTTCTTGCCTTATTTACTCTTTGAGGAAAATTGAGACAACACTCCAGCAAAACTTTAGTGGAGATTAGAGTTAATGGCTATAAAGTGCCCGGGAAGGGCAGCATCTAGCACATAGTACGTACTCAATAAATGAACACCATTTCTACTAAAAACAGACAGCCTGTGTGACAAATTTTCCACCTCACTCCATCTCACTTCCATCAGGGACCCGGGAACACCAAGTGAAAAACTGTGAAAAGTACACTTTGACTACACACAAGTATAGGGTAATTGTTTGAACCCTAAACATTGCGAAATCTGAGAAGAAACTGCGAAGGCCTCATTCAGCCGGGAATACAAACGATAAAACATTCTTGAATGGGAATGACAGTCACTGAAGGTTAAACTTCCTACAGAGTTTTAGTTTAGAAACCGAGCTTCCTGAGACAAGCCCCATTCCACCCAGCACCTTCTGATAAAATCATCTAGATCAGCTCAGGCACACACCCACCCTGAGGCCCCAACTGGGCTAGGGGTGACCTGAGGGTGGACAGAGCGGTTTCTCTTAACAGGGCATGGGATGTGGGTTTGCTCGATAACAAAGAGCAGAAGGTCAGGGAAGCAAAGAAGTTTATCAATCAACCAACCAAACAGCGGATCAATCAAGTCCTGCATTCCGGCCCCGCGAGGGCGAATCGATTCCTCTGACGATTTTGAAAGAAAACACGGCGGCGGCTTGGCGATCGGACGGAGGGGCGCAGGCGAGGCGAGGCGGGGCCGGGCCTCCCGGGGGCCCCTCCGGCTTCCTGGGCGTGGAGGCGCGGGAACGTGCAAGGGCTGGCGTCCGGGGCGGCGTGGGGCGCGCCGGGCAAGTCCCCGCTTGCAGGAGGTGCCGGAGGAGCCCCGGCGTCCTGGGGCAGGTGGAGCCGGTTCGCGTCTCCAGACCCCGGGCGGAAGGCCGGGAGCGCCCGCAGGGGCGGGGCAGGGGCCGGGAGAGGTGCGCCTCCCATTGGCCGCCCGGCGCCGCGCCGCGCCCTCCGCCCTTATAAAGCCGCCGCCGGCGCCGGGAGCCGCACCGCACGCACCCCACGCGGAATCCTGCGCTGCTCGCTCTGCACGCCCCCCCCGCGCCCACCATGGCCACCGTTCAGCAGCTGGTAGGAAAATGGCGCCTGACGGACAGCAAAGGCTTTGATGAATACATGAAGGAGCTAGGTGAGGCACCCGGCCCGGCGGCGTCTGCAACGTGGCCTGTTTGCGTGTGGCCGTCTGTCCCTAGGTCCCCATCAGCGTGCCAGACTCCCGGGTGGGGGAGATGCTCGGCTGCTCCCCCTCCCCTCTTCCCTCTCCCCACCACCACGCGGCCTGTGGGTTCAGCGCGGCGCCGCACCACGCGGGCGACCGGCGAGGAGAGGGGAGCCCGCGCCTCCTGCCGGCTCGCGGGCCGCAAGATCCCGGAGATGGTCCGCCTCGTGGTCCACCTACCCTCTCTCCTTTCCCCGCGCCCAAGCGGCAGCCACCCGGCTTGGCTTCCTGTCCTTTAGCGCGCACAGCTCCCACCCAAGCCACACTGCTTTCGACCCCCTTCGGGCAGCCCCCCTAGCTTTCCCTCTTTTTCCTCCCCACTCCTGCCACCATCCTCCCTCTCCCCGGCCCCATCGTGGCGGCACCCGCTGCTGCATCTTTTGTTCCTCGATGGCGTGCGGGGCTGCCTTCCTCTCCTCCTTGGGGACGTGGTGCCGGCGCGCTCTTTCCAGCAGGAATCCTAGAGGGTCTGAAGGCAGTTGCGGCTTCAGCTTCCATCTCGCTGGCGGCCCCATCTCCCCCAGGTCCTCCGCCCGCCCTCACCGTGAGCCAGGCACCTTTGGTTGGTGGAGCACCGGGGCTTCCTCGCCGCCGGGTCCTCGAATTGCGCTGAGAGGCGTGGTGGCAGTGGTAACACTGACGGCGCTGACAGCGCTGACCTGCTGTTGCCACTGCCGTTGGGGAGCCGCAGTGGGCGGGTGGCCAATGGGAGGAGCGCGATGAGGCCGACGGTGCCTGGGAGTGACCATGCGCTGCCATCCTGACCACTGCATCTTGAGGGTGAGGGGCAAGAAGCCAGTGGGCTTTGCGGGAAAACCATAACAGAAACCGCAGACAAGATGGGTGTGGCCCTGCAGAAGGCAGTTGACATCTAAAGCCTTCCAAAGGAGCATGAATCTCTGTAGGAAGATTCGATTTCTCTCTGTCACTCAAAATAATTATTTTTAGTTACTGTACTTTTCCAAGTCAGTGACACCGATTGCATGCTGGTTGAGACATTAGGTAGATAGCAAATAAAAATGGACCTTGGCCACAAGCCTTGAGGAAGTGGAATGGAGTTAGCACAACATGGATCCCTTCTAGTAGGGGGCTTCCAGCCCTAAGAGACTGCTGGGGATTACAAGTGTACTGCAAAAGCCCATATCCACACTTGTTAACCCAACTGTGCTCTGTAGTCACTGTAGCACTTCAGAGTCATTCAGTCACTACCCTTTATCCAAGGCAGTGTGGTGTTAGGGCTGGTTTATGGTAAATCATGAGTGTATTTACGATATTGTCAGTAAAAGAAGAAAACTTTTTTTTCTCCTGTAAAGCTAGATCAAGATGACTTTGCGAAACGACATTTACTACACTCATCCAAGAAATACTCTGTGTGTGTGTGTGTGTGCTTGTGTGTGTGTGTACGTGTACATGTACACACATGGGTGTGAGAATACCACTTCTCTGCCTGGGGAAAGCGGATTGTGTTCAGGTTTGGAGGGCTTGTTTCCAGGATTCTGGAGTCATGAAGGTTGTTAAGACTCAATTTATTAGAGAGCAATCAAAATGTGAGAAGAGCAGAGTCCATTTCTTTGTCCAAAGTGTTAATAAGTAATGCCTCAACTAACAACACAGGGCAACCAGCCCTCACCTGGCAAAAGAAAAGGCTCTGCGGGGAAATTTAAAGCCTGGCTGAGTGTTCCTCATCAAGACAATTATGCTGCGTAGGTTGTAGTCTCCTCATGTAAGAAATGGGGATTTGACCCAGATCTAAGCTTTCTTGTACATTTTAGCTCTGAGGGGAGTTACACAGATCATAAATTAACATATAATTCAGTAATATGAAATTTCGTTGCTATATTGAGTTATTAGCTATGAAATGTTTTCTATTTTTGAGGGTAAGGTTTTTTCCATTTATTAGCATCATGATTGTACTGCTAAATATCTCAGGACTGATCTCTATTATGTATAGTCTATTAATCAAATATTTATCAAGGGCCTTTTATATACCAGACTATGGGCTGGAGTCATAGAATATAATGATTGTCAGAATCTGGTAAAAAAAGAAACCCAATAAAAAGAAAAAGACTGAGCAGAACTGTGAGTTTGCAGTTCTGAATGCTTTATCTCCACCTCCTATCAACTACTTTGAGTAAATAAGTTTTAGAATTCCATATTTCTTCCCTTACTTTGGGAAAGCCAATGTAGCATGGTGGCCAAGGGCTGAGACTTGGTGCCAGATTACCTGTTCCGTTGGTTCCCAGCTCCATCACTTCCTAGCTGAGTGAGGTTAGGCAAGTTACTTCATTGCCTCACTTTTTCATCTGTAAAATGGAGACAGTAATATTTACCTCTCACAGAGTCGTTGGAAGTCTTACATGAATTAATTTATGTAAAGTGCTGGCTAATGGTGAGCACTGGGTGTTGACAGTAGTTATCAATAAGCAAATAAGTGAAAATAGGCCACGCATAGTGATTACAATGGAATTATTGCTTTCATTATATGATTGATAACTTTGGGCTTCTTATTATTATTTAACATGACTTAACCATTCTACAGGAGTGGGATTAGCTCTGCGAAAAATGGGTGCAATGGCCAAGCCAGATTGTATCATCACTTGTGATGGCAAAAACCTCACCATAAAAACCGAGAGCACTTTGAAAACAACACAGTTTTCCTGTACCCTGGGAGAGAAGTTTGAAGAAACTACAGCTGATGGCAGAAAAACTCAGGTCAGTCATGACACATTACAGAATCACAGAAACATCTAGAGGAATGCTAGGTTGTGGTAATAGCATTTTTACCATTGATAGGCAAGAGCTTAAAGAAAAAGTTATTTTATGATCTGGATTTTGACAAATTGATAAAAGTGCCCACTTCATAGAATGAGTATCTTATATGAGCTTCTAGATTGGACTCAGAAAGGAGAAGATGGAAAAAAAAAAGATGATTAAGTACGTTATGAGTCATGGAAACCCTTGTAACATACTTCAGGAGATTAAAAAGTATACTTTATTTTTCCAGACCGTCTGCAACTTTACAGATGGCGCATTGGTTCAACATCAGGAGTGGGATGGGAAGGAAAGCACAATAACAAGAAAGTTAAAAGATGATAAATTAGTGGTGGTAAGTGTCAAAGTGCTTATGTCTTACTGTGCTTCTTGATTGCTGTCAGTTTGCGTAACTCTTCTATATCGTGGATCATTAATAGGAGTACTAAGTTTGGGAAGGAAAAAAAATACAAAATAACTAGTCCAATACTTGAACGCTATGTTCGAGGAAAGCCTTTGTGGAGACAGAGAAGTAGCAATGGTGTAGCAGAAGACGTAGCTGGAGTTGAGTGTCGTCCTTACTCTGCTGCCACATTACAGTGAGATCTTGGCAAGCCACCAGACTGCCCACTTAAGGCATCCATTTTTTCATTTCTTTAAAGTGAACAGTATTTGCCAAGGCCAAATGAATAATTTGGGTGCACTCAGTGCTTTAGTTTTCAATAAAGCATATGCATATTATAAGCAAAACAATAGGTTCTAGCTTCTCTCAAGCCCAGGAATCCTAAAACAAATTTTCTCCATCTATGAAATAGATTACATGATTTTCTAATCATAACATTTTATTGGCACCTTTGCTCTGGAATGTAAGACCTAACTCTTTAATATTATTCTTTCTCCTAGGACTGTGTCATGAACAATGTCACCTGTACTCGGGTCTATGAAAAAGTAGAATAAAAATTCCATCATCACTTTGGACAGGAATTAGCTATGAGAATGAACGAGCTCAGTTCAATGAGCAAATCTCCATAATGCTTCTTTTTTTTTCATTACTGTGTTCAGTTATCTTTATCACAAACATTTTACATACAATTATTTCAAAGTGTTGATTTAATTAGGATCATCCCTTTGGTTAATAAATAAATGTGTTTGTGCTAGTACATGTATGTGCATTCTTTAACCTTGTGGGGAATTCATAATGAATTTTAATAATTATAAACTGAATGAATTCCGGGATAGTCGTGATGTACTTTATTGACATTGTATTCTAGCAATTTATATGGAGAGCTACTTTTACATTAAATACAGTACCAGTCATCTACGCTTGCCCTACACTATTTGAAATTTGTATCAACTAAAGAGTATTACATTTCTAGTAGAGACTGTTCTCATTCAAAAGCAGCTACATACATTTTAATTTGAATATTAGAACAAATATTAAACCATTATTGACTAAACACATACTTTTAATGGTGTGCTTATAACTAGTATTCAGGAATTTGGAACTAAAATTTTATTGAGTAAACTTATCGAGGACTTACCATGTGCCAAAAACTGTTCTAGAGGTTGAAGTATATCTGAACGTAATAGACACATCATTGCCTGTGTAAGGAAACTCTCCCAGCTTTAGAAAAGCAATGTGTGCTCATTAACAAAAGTAAATTCAGCTCTAAAATACTTCTTATGTGTAATTACACCAATACATGTCATAAAGCTATGTAAAGAATAACTGGAATTGTAGTGAACCTGTGTTCTGTTTCTTGGATCCCAACACATATCCACAGTTCACGTTTGGAGAAGTAGGTTGCCAACCCTGGTGTAAAGCCTTGTATACATGATCCTTAATAATTGTTAAGAAGCTGGTACCATTATCACCATTCTGCAAATAAGAAAACAGGTTTTTGACTAACTTCAAAGACAAAGGAAGTAGTGGAGTTGGAGTGTGAGCCTATATCTCGTCAAGTCCACTCAGGGATTCAGTCATTCTATGACACCACCTCTTCTCACCTTGTACAGAGATCCCAAGTCTGAAGTCTCCAAATGTAATAATGGATACTTTTAAAAACCTCCCTCCCTGTGCTGAGATATTAGCTGGTAAAAGTTAGATATCATCGTTCTGAGCAAATTACAGAAACAGAAAACTGAATTTCATATGTTTTCCCTAGTAAGCAGGAGCTAAACACTATAAGCACACAACCTCAAGGATGGGAACAACAGGCAACTAGGGTACTCCTAAAGTGGGGAGGGAGAAAGGGGATTAGGACTGAAAACTACCCCACTGGATATCATATCCACCACTTGTGTGATAGGCTCAATAGAAGCTCAAGCCTCAACATCATGCATTGATTCTATGTAACAAACCTGCACGTGTACCCACCCCCCCAACCTTGAAATGAGGCTGATCTGAATTGAGGTATACACATGGGATTTTCAAAGACTTGATATAAAAAGTAAAATATTAATGATTTTTTAATGTTGATTGTGGCCTAGGCAACATAGCAAGATCTCTCTACAAAACTAAAAAAAAAATTAGTCAGGTGTGGAGGCACATACCTATAGCCCAGCTACTTAGGAGGCTCAGGTGGAAAGATCACCTGAGCCCAGGAGGTCAAGGCTGCAGTGAGCCGTGATCATGCCAACTTGGACAACAGAGTGAGACCTTGATTAAAAAATAATGTTGATTATATATTAAAATAACATTTTTGGATATAGTTGGTTATCTCAATATTGTATATTAATAACATTAATTTTACTCATTTATTACCTTTTTAAATGTGGCTGGGGAAAATTTAAAAATTACAGGCATTTTTCTGTTTCTACTTTTTTTTTTTTTTTTTTTTTTTTTTGAGTTGGAGTCTCACTCTGTTGCCCAGACTAGAGTGCGGTGGCCAGGTGGCCACCGCAGCCTCGACCTGCTGGGCTCCGGCAATCCTTCCGCCTCAACCTTCCAAGCAGCTGGAACTACAGGCACACGCTACCACGCCCGGCTATGTACTTTTTTAATTGGACAATTTTTCTAGACATCCTTTCTATTTGAATTTCCATCTTGCTTATTTTATTCTTCATGGTACGGTTCCTCTTTCACCTCCTTTTCTAAAAATCATGTATATTTATTGACATTCTCCTTGAATCAAGTACTTGAAGTATTCTGTAATTCTTAGAACCACCCTGGTTGATGTGTATTAACTATGATTTTTCCTCATTATATGTGAGGAAACTAAAGCCTGGAGTCTAGGTACTAGTCCCAAGCTGTACAGCTGCAAGTCAGAGAACAGATCAGACCCCAAGTTTATCTGACCTTACAACCTATGCTATGTTAGCCACCATGTTCTAATGCCTATGCTACTTCAGTTTATGAATGGGAATATCACTCGAGGAACAGTAGTTGCATTTTTCTTTTTGGAGAACTGTTGACAGTTTGGGTGAAATAACTTTATGGTGGGACTGTGGCAAGCATCATAGTACTTTTATCATCTTAAGATCAAGGCCACAAAATGCCCAGGATACCCACTAATCTACCTTAAATACCCAGTACATTTCTAGATGTCCTCTAAGGGCATGGTACACTTGGTTGAGAACCACTGGGTAGTAAAAGTGTATCACAACTTTATGCTACCTGGTGTCAATTAAGCGCTTGCTTTTGCTGAGCAATTCCTTAATGATTGAAAAGACCTAAAACCAATGCCTTTGTTGATACTTTTTATTTCCTCTTAACTCATAGCATGCTGGAATTCATTATGTTTAGTTCTGCAACACACAGGATCACTTTTACTACACATCTATCAGGTCTGATTTCTTTCCTATGCTTCAATGCTTTGTTGCCCATAATCTACTAGACATTGCCATTTGAATGCATGTCTTATATTAAGCTAGTTTAATTTTTCTGAACTATAGTATAGTGATTTAAAGTGCTTAGGTTGAGGAGGTAGACAGTTCTGGAATCCAATTCTGGCTCTCTACCCTTTAATAATTGTGCGACTTAGGGCTTATTTAACTTCTCTGAACTCTAGTTATATTCTTTGTAAAAGGATGCAACATAGAGTTGTTTTAAAGATTAAATTAGATAATGTGTGAAAGCACTTTAGCACAGAGCCCATAATATAGTAAAGGATTAATGTCCCACCAACATTACCCAATAGAACTTTCTGTGAAAATGTGGAAATGCTCTGTAATATCTGCAGTCCACTGTAGCAGCCACTATCCACATGTGGGTGGGTATTGAACACCTGAACTGTGGTGAGTACAACTGAGGGATTTAATTTTTAATTTTACTTACTTAACTAAAAACAAATTTAAATACCTACATGTGGTCCTTAACTGGCTGATGTGGCCAGCACAGGATGCTAACCTAACACTTTCCAAAATCGAATTTCTTTTTTAAAAAAATTCCTAACCTATTCCTCTTGAAGTATTCTCTGTCTCAGTTCATGGGCATGTCATTTTCCAATTCTCAGGCTAAATGCCTAATTTTTTATTACTATCTTTCTTTCCTAGCTCATATCTACTCCATTAGCAAAGTATTTCAATTTTACCTTGAGAACATATGTGGTACAGTTACTTTAGAGCATATGCAGAATTGTTAATTATTTAGCACATATGTAGAACATCTTTGGAACACATATAGAACATAATTATTAATTATTTAGAACATATGTAGAACAATTTCTTCTTACCTCTTACACAGATACCACCCTCATTCAAACACCATCATCATCTCTCCCTTTCTCTGCCTGTTTGTATCTTTTTCCTCCCAGAGCTATCATTTTCATAAACAAGCTAAAATATGTCTCTCTTCTATTGAGAACTTCCACTGTCTTCTCATTTCACTAGTAGAAGTCATAGTCTTTACAGAGGCCCTGTTGGATTTGCTTGTGTCTTCCAACTTCCTAATACCCGCCTCCTGATTTCATCTCCTAACACTCTCCTCTCCAACATTCCATCTTGGCCATTATTGAAACAAGCCTGTGTTCTTGCTCAGGGTCTTTGCACCTGTTGCTCCTGCCTGAAACAATCTTCCCCAAGGAATCTGCAGCCCACATTTTCTCATTTCCTTAAGTTTTCTTCTCATGACTCCCTAATGTGAGTCATTCCCAGACCACACTATGTATAATAGCTACCCTTCCCCCATACTCTCAATTCCCCTAAGGCACTCTATTTTACCCCATGGCTTATCACCAATTCTGGCTGACTATATGTTTACTTTTTTTTTTTTTTTAACTTTTGATCATCTGTCTCCTCCATTAGAAAGTGAGTTGCATGAAGAAGGGACTTTGTTTCTAAAGTGTTTTCTCTCTAGTGTTCAATTAGGGCAGAACCCAGCACATAGAAGATGTTCAATAAATATTTGTTAAGTGAACAAATTCATTAATAAATGACTTCTTGATATCTATTTATCACATTTCTGTATTGTTTAAGCCCCTTTATAATGTTGCTTCAATCTACCTTATTTTTAAAAACCATATTTTTAAACTTTTTACAAACTGTTTGGCTTTAATCAGGTCCTTTACCCTAGAAGTACTGTGCTTGATGACTGTGGGATAAGAAAATTTGAAATAGGAATGAAAGGATTCAACCTTGCTTCTGAACTGGCACATCATGGCACTCCCCTCTACCAAAAAACAGGCCACCCAATTTTGATCAATGTACACAATTTATTTTACTACAGTTGAGTATTCTGCTAATAAAGTTTGTCAAATAGCACTGGACCTGAGTTTGTGGAACATGGTCCAGATTAGATACAATTTACTACAAGGAAGATGGTTTAACACAAGTCAAACCCTTGTCAAAGAAAAATGGACAAGAGCAGATGACAGCTTTTTGATTGTGTTCTTGCACACTTGTGAGGGCATCAAATGTTCTCTTCAAGTGAACTCTGGGTGCCTGGGCATGAACAGTTACAGTCAATCATGACTATGAGATCTTTGTAGGCAACACGAGGATTGTTGTGTGCTCGTAGTGATTATGTTGCAGTTATTGCTAATATATCCTGTGATTTCTTGAGTCTAAATCCCTTCAACTATTCTCCCAAAGATCTGGTACTGGAAATTGTACTATGACCACGAAAAGGTTGGGAACCATCTTTGTAGCACCTAGATTTTGATGCTGCCAAGTCAACTTAGACTATTGCTGCTTATACATCAGTGATTATGACTGTTTCTTGTATTCTAAGTTCACTTTTAAGTTTGTGAGAATAACGATAGCTTTTCCCTGGGTTTCATGAACTCATTGTTCTCCTGTTTCACTGCCCTCTTAGAAGTCACTGCTGTTTGTTGGGTCATCTGTGATGTGGGTTGGCAGGAAGAATGGCTGAAGCTGGTGAACTGATTTAAAAAACTCAATGACAAATATTTTGAAATGTTGTGAAAGGGGTAGTGGTATGACTTGTCACTGTTATACAACAACTGAAAAATAACTAATCTTGTGATGTCTGGTCTGTCAGGCTCTGTTACCAGGTCATATGCAAATATCCAGTCTTCCACTTCCTTCTATTGTCTCCTCCTCCCTCACCTCCTTCTCCCACACTGTACTCTTTGGAAATGTCTGAAAAGAGTACAAAGTTTTTTAAAGAGTTCTTTTAAAGGTGCTGGTAACACATGACATGGTGAACAAGATAGTGTATGGTGAGGGCCCTTTTTCATGGGACTGACATGCTACTGTGAGGTAAGTACCTTAGTCCATTCTGTGCTGCTATGGCAGAGTACCTGAGACTGGGAATTTATAAAGAATAGAGATTTATTTCTTACAGTTCTGGAGTCTAGGAAGTCAAGGTCAAGGAGCCTGCATCTGGCAAGGGCCTTCTTGCTGCATCATGTTGTGGCAAAAGGTGGAAGGGCAAGAGAGAGTAAGAGAGCCAAAGGGGGCCGAACTTGCTTTTACAACAAGCCCACTCTTGTGATAACTAGCCTACTTCTGAGATAGCAACATTAATCCAGTCATGAGGGCAGAGAACCCTGGTGACCCAGTCACCTTTTATTAGACCTCATCTTCCACTGCTACATTGGGGCTTAGGTTTCCAGCAAATGAACTTTGGGGGGTATGTTTGAACCACAGCAAGACGGAACATCTATGGTTCAAACAAATGGCAGAGTGGAAAAAAAATAAAGCAAAGTAGAGTGATAAGGAGTGAGTAGGGTGGAAACTATACATGGCAGTCAGGGAGGGGCTCCCAGAGAAGGTAGTGTTTGAACTGAGACCTAAATAATAAGAGAAAGTCAACAAGTGAGCCCTTGGGGCAATGGTATCCTAAACAGAGAGTCTAACAACTAAGGAAGCCCTGATGTGGGGACAGACAGAGTCACAGTGACAGAAGCTTATTGAAAGAGAAGTGATGTGGGCCAAGATGTAGTCTGAGATTTGTGTGGAAAGTGGAGTGTGTGAGATCTTCTTGTTGCTAGGAAGGGATTTAGGTTTATCAAAGATCCCAGGGAAGCCATGGAGTGTCTCAAGGATGAAGTGACAGATACCTTAGTGTCACTTTTACAATGAGATACTGATATTTGAAATAACTCTCTTACTAAAGACAACTGGAAGTACTGGAAAAAAGTATTTTTAAAAAGTTCCAGCTGGGCTCGGTGGCTCAGCCTGTAATCCCGCGCCTTTGGGAGGCTGAGGTGAGTGAATTGCCTGAGCCCGCGGGTTCGAGACCCGCCTGGGCAGCAAGACCTCATCTCTACAATAAATCAAAAAATCAGCCGGGCGTGGTAGCGCATGCCTGTAATTCCAGCTACTTGGAAGGCTGAGGCGGAAGGATCGCCGGAGCCCAGCAGGTTGAGGCTGCGGTGGCCGGGAGCGGCCACTGCACTCCAGTCTGGGCGACAGAGTGAGACTCCAACTCAAAAAAAAAAAAAAAAGTTCCCTAAAGTGACAATGAGCTAATAAAATTGTGAATTACTTGGCCTATATCTGGGAATCCAGAAAAGCAAGACCAACTGACTGGGAAGGTTTTGCTCAGGAGCATTGCAGATCCAGAAGAAATGACTGAGAGGCTGAGCTGTGCTTTTGGTGACAGAGAAAACGATCGGGCCTTTGTCTGATGATAGCTGGACTGACTCCATCTGCTACTGTCTTGGAAGAAGATCTCTGAATGGTTGAAAATATAGTTAGTACCTTCATCTGAGTGTGTTTACATTAGCAGGGAATAGGAAGGCACATAACTTTTTAGAAATATAAGATTGGTTAAATAATCAGGATATATCCATACAATAAATTAGTAACTGGCATTTTAAAAAAAAGACCAATAATAGCTTGGAAAAACACATAATGCACTGCAAAGTGGAAAAAACCCAGATTGTAGAATATTATGTACATTTTGTACCATTTGTGTTATAACAGGTATATATATGTAATAAAATGTAGAGGAATGCTAACTGTTTATCTCTTTGGATTGGGGTGATGTTTAATTTCTTATTTATTTGCTTATCTATCTATAATAAGAAAAATATTTAAAAATGTAATTCAAATATCTTTATTTGTTGTTGTTGTTTTTTTTTTTTTTTTTTTGATTTGGAGTCTCACTCGGTTGCCCAGACTGGAGTGCAGTGGCCGATCCCGGCCACCGCAGCCTCGCCTGCTGGGCTCCAGCGATCCTTCCGCCTTTTATTTGTATTTTAATAATTAATTTATATTAGAAGATACTTCAGAAAAGCACAAAGAAGAAGATAAAAATCTATGGAAGTGTTACTTCCATAGAAAATTGATACTGATATTTTAAATTAATACTGAATAATATTTTTTTATTCTTCAAATAATTATTTATACATTTATATGCCTATACACCCAAAACATTTTATACATAGGATCATATTCTAATATGATAACATATTAGAATAACATAGTCTAATAACACAATATTTTATTGCCATTACTTGTTTGTTTTTTTAATATAGGTTTATTTTTTTTTTTTTTACTTTATAACATTTAACTTTACTTAAACCCTATTATTTCTTGTATCAATTTCCTATTGATAAACATTTAAGTTTTTGAAAAATTTTTGGAGTTACTAAAAATGGTTTTGTGGCCATTATTTTACATGGATGTAATAGAGTTGTTTAAAAGTTTTTTTTTTTTTAAAAGCCAGGCATGGTGGCATATGCCTGTAGTCCCAGCTATTTGGGAGACTGAGGTGAAAGGATTGCTTGAGCCCAGGAGGTAGAGGCTGCAATGAGGCATGATAGTGCCACTGCACTCCAGTTTGAGTGACAGAGTGAGACCCTGACTCAAAAAAAAAAAAAAAAAAAAACACACACACACACACACACACACACACACACACACACAAACACAAATACACATATATATATTTAAAATATTTATCCTTCAGTTATATTCCCTAAAGCATTTATTCAGCCTACGATCTAATCCAGGCCAGAGATTGCCCGATAGCAGACAAAGCTGGCTTCACAAAGTTGTAGAATGTAGCAGGAATCTGGTTAAAGAAACTTCTACCCCACAAAATATTTTGCCCCCAGCAGGCACTGTAACAGAGAACACATTTTTTCCCTTTTTACACTAGCTATCTGAAGAGAGGGATTTGGGGTTGTGGGTAGGAGTGTCTGTTCTAAAGTCAACTCTAATGGGAAAGTTAAAGATGGATATTTTACTTATGCTGTAATGGATGCTTTTGCTTGTTCTCATTTACTGAACTTTGTGCAAGACTCTGGTCTTTATCTGGGAACAATTCCAGAGGCCTTCATTGTTATTGTCACCTGTGTGAATAACATGCCAAGTAGGGCATGGCCTGTGGTATATCTGTGCATGTGTGTATAGGCTACTGAGGCCTTGGTATTTGGTTTTGTTTGTTTCTTGCTTTGCTGCTTCTTGGTTTAATGATCTTCTAAAAGAAATATAAGGAGGAAAAATCCCAGAGAGAGTTTCAAAACAGTAGCAATTAAGATAGTATTAATACACAAGTTTAGAAAAGTTACATAGAAGAGAACAAAGATTTCTTTGATCATTTAGTCAAAGTTGGTTTGACAAAGGATTTTTCAGAAAATCACATCACCAAATATAGAAACTAAGCTTGCTGACTCAATCTATTGCACTAACCACTAAACTCAGCTTCCTCCTTAGCTATACAGGGCGGAAATACGGGGGTGGGGTGAGGGGAGAGTACTACCCCTTCTGGAACAGGCAGACTTGGAAAATGACCAGTTCTGCAGGCTGACCTGCATAGTGCATCATTTTACAAACTACATACCACACCCAGAAACCTGGGAGAAATCATTATGACAGCAATGAGATAATCTCAAAACTTTCTGGTTTTATGTGGAAATCATTTAACAGCCAGTAGAAGGCTCTTATGAGAGCTTAAATTCTTTATTCTGGAAATAGGCAGTAATTCTAGAATCCCAGAAATTTATTTATTTATTTTTTTGAGTTGGAGTCTCACTATTGCCCAGACTGGAGTGCAGTGGCCGCTTCCAGCCACTGCAGCCTCGACCTGCTGGGCTCTGGCAATCCTTCCGCCTCAGCCTTCCAAGTAGCTGGAACTATAGGCGCACACTACCACGCCCAGCTAATTTTTTGATTTATTGTAGAGATGAGGTCTCGCTGCCCAGGCAGGTCTCGAACCCGCGGGCTCAGGCAATCCACTCACCTCAGCCTCCCAAAGGTGCGGGATTACAGGCTGAGCCACCGAGCCTGGCTCAAGAAATTTTTTTAAAAATTAAATTTTTTTTTTAAGATGTGAGATACAATTTAATCCCAGAAAAATTAAATTAGGCTCAGTTTGGTGTTTGGGCAGTTGATGGGGAAATGATGCTGTTTTGATTCCATGTATCTAGGGAATAAAAATACATATTAAAATAAGAAATGAAACACCAGGCAATGCAAAACAATGAAATGAAATGTAGGTGGTAAATCCAAGAGATAATTTTATAAAAATGTCATCAAAGTATTTGCTAAGTAGAGAATCATATGATTTATATCATATCTCTTATTTCATTAGACTAGAGTCAATATAGCTAGAGTGATTTTTTTCAGGACTAAATAGAAATACTTTATTCCAAGAACAAATTTATGTACAGCTTATAGATAACATACAAGAAATCAGTTCTCCCTTATTGTAGTTTCGATCAGTTAGCTGATGTCTTTGAGTCTTACCCCAATGTTGGTATGTCTGAGATGGATGTATTGATTGATTCATTCATTCAATTTAGCAAATATATGTTGAGCCCCTACAGTGTGCCAGACAAGGTGCTAAGGTCTGGACATAAGGTATGGAGTATAGAGTCTGGAGGGAGAGACAGATAATAGACAAAAACTAATTATATGTGGATTATTGTAATAATTAGACATAGATTTAATTGCAGTGAGGGGATAAACCAGGTGCTTGACAGAGACTAATAGCAGGAATCAATAGTGGGTAGATTAGGAAAGGCTTCTCTGGGAAGGAGACATTGAAGTTGGAACCTTAAGGAAGAAAATGCTTTTCCAGGAGAGGAGGAACAGGGAAGAACATTCCCAAAAGGAGTTACAAGTGCAAATGGCCCAAAGTAGCAAGAAGTTGCTGTGGCGTTAGGCAGTGCGCCTGAGGGAGGGAAGGATTGTGCTGGAGATGGTGGGCATTGGCCTAGTCCTTCAAGGCCTTATAGTCATGGGAAATAGTGGGAATTTCATCCAAGCCTGTTGGGAAGTTATCAGAGGGTTTAATGCAAGTTAGTTCTAGTAAAGGGTAGACACTCATATCCCAAAACCTTGAACCAGATATAATTTGGAATTCAGAATTTGTTTTATATCTTAGGAAATTCATACAGTGTGTATATTATATCCACATGTTAATCATATGTTATACAATTCTGTCAGAAATGCCAGGGACAATACCCTGAATGCATTAATATATCTGTAGTAAAATGTGGCTATTCACATTTAGGGGGGTAATTAAGGACTGTACATGGCCCCCCATCTGTTCACTTCAGGTTTTGTTGCTAATTGAGTTCAAGTCCCACAAGATTTTGCCACCAACTAAATTACAGGGGAAAAAAAATCAGTTTTTAGAGCTTTTTGTAGTTTTTGGATTGGTGGATAAGAGATTGCTGACTGGTAATTATTCCCCCCTGTTTGCAATTCTTATTAATAACATTTGTTAACTTATTGATGTAATAGATATTTTTTAAAGGCCTTTCTATACATATGCCAGGTAGTATTCTGAATGTCTAGAAACATATTAAACATGATTATAAATTATTTTTAAAAACATTTTCTATTTATTTTAAATGACAAAAATGTATATATTTATGGTGTCCAACATAATGTTTTTATATTCTTGGCCATTGTGGAACGGCTAAATCAAGCTAACATATGCATTCCCTCATGTACTTATTTTTTTGTGGTAAGAACACTTAAAATCTACTCTTAGCAATTTTCAAATATACATTATTATTAGCTATAGTTATGTTGTAAATGGATCTCTTGAACTTGTTCATATTTTCTTATGGATACTTTTCTTAAATAGAAAAATGAGATTTAAAAATATAGCTATGTAAGTTTGAAATGTTAGTATTTCTACCACTATAGTAAAATATTACTAACAAGAATTCAATAAGAGAAACAACAATAAATCCTAATAAATTAGCACAAGATATTATTAATCTTTGATATGCAGGTTAATTTAGAAGCAGCCGGTATCAAGATTGTAGTAACAGGGTAGTGGGCAGTGAGGTGCTGGAATCTGTAACAGGCTTCCCTGACACTCTTTTTAATGTTATAATATTGTCCAGAACCATTCAGATGTTCCTGATATGCACATTTGCTTTTGATAATTAAGAGGATTTATCTGCTTGGGCTGGAATGTTTGCTCTGTAGAATTTAAAGAAACGATTGCACATACAACCAATAGCTTATTTTGGATAATTTCTGCTCCAAATAATGATTTGCAATACTGTTCTTACAGTAGTGCCACATACTGAGAAGAAAAGAAATCCCTCAGGGCATAATTCCATTTATTCATAAAAAATGAGACAGATACAAACTCAACAACAAAAACCCAAATATTCCAATTTAAAGATGGGCAAATGAGCTAAATTTATCTCTCTTAACATGGATGACCTTGGAAGACACGATGCTAAGTGAAAGAAGTCAGGCATTGAAAGACAAATACTGCTTGTTCTCATTCATATGTCGGAGTTTAGAAAGCTGATGTCATAGAAGTAGAGAGTAGAGTAGTAGTTACTAGACCTGAGGAAGGGTTGTGGGGAGAAGGGAGGAAGGAGAGGTTGGTTAACAGATACAAAATTACAGTTAGAAGTGAAGAATAAATTCCAGTGTTCTAAAGCAGTATAGAGTGATTGTAGTTAGCAATTAATTATATATTTAAAAATAGCTAGAAGAGAGGATTTCGAATGTTCATATGTTTTTTCTGATTTGATCATTGTACATTATATACATGTATTGAAATAGAACACTTTGATATGCCCCATAATGTATTGAAATACCTCATTGTGGTCATGCCCCATAAATATGTACAGTTATTATGTGTTGATTAAAAATAACAAATGCAAAAAAATAAAGTAGATACAAATATTATTTCCATCTGCAAATCAAAAAACAGAGGCTGCAGTGGGCTCTGGAACTGAATGTGTAGAGTCAGCCATGCCTGGGAGTTTATGCACCCATTCCTCCCTGAATTCCAGGGTGGCAAACAACCAGTGACTGTCAGGTATAAGTGTGTGAAACCTCAGGCCCCTTGCATCAGGTTAGGGCAGTTCTGAGGCATAACTGACACTCCACAGTTGCCCCTGGGCCAGGCTAAAGCCTGCCCTCTGCAGAACATTGCATGAGATCACACCCCGCCTCAGTTTCCTTCTCTCTTCAACATCCCCTCTCTCGTACCTTTACAAATCTTTCCTGAGCACTTCCTTTAACAAATCACTTGCATGTAAATTACTGCTGCAGGGCCTGCTTCTGGGGAACTCAGTCAGAAAGGCCAAGGCCTGGGAAATTCCTGACCGTCTGAAACCATGAGGTAATAAAATGATTGTTGCTTAAGCCACTTTGGGGGACGATTTCTTTTTTTCTTTTTTTTTTTTTTTGAGTTGGAGTCTCACTCTGTCACCCAGACTGGAGTGCAGTGGCCGCTCTCGGCCACCGCAGGAGCGGCCACCCAGCCTGGACCTGCCAGTGATAGGCAGACGGAACTCCCTGCAATGCCACAGCAAAGATTGTTAGTGTGCAAAGCAAAGATTCCTCTAGTCCTTCCTCAAAGAGGTCTGTGGTTCAATTCATCCTGACCAGGTTGACACATTCCATACATGAGGTTTCCCTTCTTCCTCAGGTCCTCAGCCAATACTCCCCATTCCCCCACCCCCCGCCACACCTAGGGGCCCACAGAGTGTCTCATCTGCTGATATAACATCACCTTGGGTAAGTCACTCATTCGGTGGTAAATGAAGTGTGACAAAGATTACATGACAAAAATCACTGGTCCCCACCACAAACCCTCACTCAAAAGGTCCTGGAAGGTGTCTTGAAGGCAAAGCTAAGCTTGGGATACCACTCTTCAGGATGTACCCTGAATACAGCAACAGCTTATTACACACTGCTGGGGAGTCAGTGGGAACAATGTAGGTTCAAGAACCAGAGACAGGAACAGGAGTGACCTCACCATTATTCCCAGTGACCTACTTGTCTCTTTGGTTATGTTTATAGTCTGTACGACTGTGTTTATAGTCTCTTTATGTTCCACCTGCTTTGATGTACTTTCAGCAGTTGGCAACTGTGGCTCTTCTAGGGAAGACTGTCCTTGGATTACTAGAGCCATTTTACCTGCCTGAGCAGAGGGCTGGAAGTGCCTGAGAGATTGTGTTCTCCTCCTTTCCATACCAGGGCAGCTGGCATTGATGTGGGGTCTGAAATCCAGCTCCCTCACTGCAACTTAGGACAACTCTGGGGCAAAACACACTCAGGGTTCACCTGAGGGCTGGGGCAGAGCCTGAGATCTCATCCTTCTGTGATTTCCTCTCCTTCTTTCAACTTTGGAGAAATCTGACCTGACTCACTTGTCCAGGGTCACAAACAAAATAAATGGTGAGGTCAGAACCTGAGTTCACTACATTGAGCAAATAAAAAAATACAGAACTCCCAATTAAATTTGAATTTCAGGTAAACATTTTTTTTTTAGTATATATGTCACATACAGTATTTGGGAGATAACTATAGTTAAATGTATTTACTGTGAATTTCAAATTTAACTGGGTGTCTTGCATTTTATCTGGCAACTCTAGTCAAAAATACTAATCTAAGTTTGTATACTTCCAATACTCATGCTGATTTTTAAAAAATTAATAAATCATACTGGGTGTGGTAGCTCATGTTTGTCATCCTAGCACTGTGGAAGGCTGAGGTGGGAGGATTGCTTGAGGACTGGAATTGGAGACCAGCCTGGGCAACATAGCAAGACCTTGTCTCTGCCAAAAAATACTATATATATATATATTGCTGGATATGGTGATGTGTGCCTGTAGTCTCAGTTACTAAAGAGGTTGAAATAGGAGAATTGCTTGAGCCCAGAAATTTGAGGTTGGAGTGAGCCATGATCGTAGCACTGAACTCCAGACTGGGTGACAGATTGAGACCCTGTCTTTTAAAAATTTTTTTAAAAAGAATTAAATCATTTTGAATCTGCAAATAACTTCAATGCACATATTACAAAATCCAAAAGGTTATGAAGTAAACAGTAAGTCTTCCTACCCCACCCGTGCCCAGCCACTCAGGCTCCTTTTTAGAGACAATCATGGTAACCTTTTTCTTATTTGTCTTTCTAGCAATACTCTCTGTAAATACAGGTATAATTATATATGCATCTCTGTACCTTTCTATATTAGCTTAACGACCCATCTTATAGACAGGTTCTTGTCAGCACATATGGTGCTACTTTGTTTTTTTAAATAATTGCACATTGCCTTTCAATCTGCCATCTGTGGTGGGACTACCACCAAGAGGCAGATTTTTGTGAAAACCCTTATGGGGAAGACCATCACTCTCGAGGATGAACCCTCTGATATAATACAAAATGTAAAGGCCAAGATCCAGGATAAGGCAGGAATTCCTCCTGATCAGCAAAGACTAATCTTTGCTGGCAAGCAACAAGAAGATGGATGTACTCTGACTACAAGATTCAAAAGTCTTGGGTTGAGACTTCGTGGTGGTGCTGAGAAAAGGAAGAAGTCTTACACCACTTCCAAGAAGAATAAGCATAAGAAGGTTAAGCTGGCTGTCCTGAAGTACTATGTGGCGGATGAGAATGGCAAAATTAGTCGCCTTTGTTGAGAATGCCCTTCAGATGAATGTGGTGCTGGAGTTTTTATGGCCCGTCTCTTTGACAGACATTACTGTGGCAAACATTGTCTGACTTACTGCTTCAACAAACCAGAAGACAAGTAATTGTGTATGAGTTACTAAAAGACATGAACTAACAAATAGTAATAATAATTGCACATTTACTTGGGAAAGTCTCAATTAACAGTTATGTGAACAGTTTTCAATCTTCCGCTCTTATAGATAACCACAGTTCAAGCTATGCGTGTTATTCAATTTAAAGGGACTGTAGAGTCTAAGTGCAAATGTAGAGCAACAGATTGAACTGCTAAATGCTGCTAATGGCATTGAGGAGAGATGTAGGTTACTTGATGATACAGCAACACAAGAGTCAAAGAAAGCAATCTGACATTTAAAATGATTCTGTCCCTTATTGGTACATATATGGGAATTTTTTGAGTGAATATGTGTGTACCTTATTCTTTGCAATAATCTCCATTTGCCCAGGGAACTAAAAACTATTTACCAATAAAAATGTCATTATCACTCACAATAGGGGTGAGAATTCACATATTCTATGTAATTTCATCTGGGAGAAAGTACATTTTCTAAAAGTAAGAGCTCAAGAGGGGTGTACCTGCTGCTAAAATATGGGACGGGGGCGTGAGGTGGCACATAACATTAATAAGGGTACCCAGTTTCAAACCAGGTGAAGTGGGCCCAAACTTTACCTGTACAATGACCACGTACATACCTAAACCTGAATGGTACACCACATCTTTAAAATAGCCCACAAAGACAAAAGTGTGTTCTATAAGGACTGGTTCTAGGACAAGCAGAAGGGCCTCTCCATCAGTTGTGCTTCTTGCTGGAAAAGCTGCCTCAGAGAAAGTGGACGCAATTTGAGGCAAGTTCCTGGAAGGCTGTTTTGCTAATAGACAACCAAAGAGGAGATTTGTACAGAGATGAAGATGGCCCAGTTCGTCCAGGGCTGTGATATATGAGGGATTCAGTGGTTATGGGAGGTTGACAAGAGCACTTTGGCCAGCATAGAATCAGACAGAGGGAGTTTCTTACTGGCTGAGAAGATGGTGGGAGAAATGGGGTGATGGGTGTACTATACACGAAAGTATTGCTATAGACTGATATTTATTTGAGCCAACTCTCATTAACTTAGACATGCTCCCTGCCCTCAGGAAACTTACAATGCAAAAGACTGACATGCTAACAGAGATGTTATCTAAAGAAACACAAAAATGATTTTGAACAGAATTTATATATTACAGCATGGGATACACATGATGTACATGGTTTAGATTTTTCAAGATTGTCTCCTAGTCCGGTATATCTAACTAGGCCCTGAAATAAAGTTCAACAAAGGCAGGCTAATGTAGTAAGAATTTTATTTAAAAGGGAACATCATGATTCTTTAATTGCTATATATCCTATGCTCCCCCAATTAATCTTTTCACTGCTTTTAAAACATTTTTATTACTTGAGAAAGAAATAGCCTTGAAACATCAGCTAAGTATGCAGATTTTTCAATTTAGTTCAATGATCAATTTATTAATTGGGAACATAAAACTAGCAGATTGGGCCCCAGAGCTTTTTTTTTTTTTTAATCTTAGCACTTTTACATTTAAATGTCCACTGGTATAGAGTAGCAGTGTGCATGGTATGTGTGTGCTCACATTTTAATTTATAAGTTAAATAGATAACAGAAATCAAAACAATCTGTGCTCCTCAAGTACTGTACAAGAAACTTCTCAGCCACAGAATTTACTTTAGCACTTCCTGAGAAGTACTATTATAAATATACAAGCTTGCACCACCCACTTGCAGATCCTACTTGAATGCCAAGTGCGAGAGTCTTGAATGAATGAGGGGCTAGAAAGCAAAAAACATCATTTTTCTAAAAGCAAACAAAAAATAAAAAATTGATTTTTTTCCCCAGGCATATGTCTGGTACTACTAGTCTGCCTATACTCCTGTTTCTTATATCTTGCTCTTTCTAGGATACCTACACTTTAGTTTCTTACCAAGTAAATTTTAAAATGGTTAAAACTCAGAAAATTATCTTTGGTTCTAAATCTCTTCACCTTCCCCATCTTTATTTGTTCACTTTCAGTCCGTCCTGTTCTCATGGGTTGTCAAATAGAATTCATAAAAGCAAATAAACTTCAGACCCAGAGTTGAGGGACTTGGAAGTGTCATTTAGTAAAAATAAAATCCAGGAGAAATAAATATAGAATCTTAGGTTTTTCAAGGCTGGAAGTAAACTTTCAGAGGGTTCAATCCTGTTTCAAGTATCTGAATTTCTCTTGAAATATGTAGAATTGTTTTAAAACAATTTTTAGCTTTTGAATCCTTAAATCCTTAAGCCTACTCCCTTCAACCTTTGAAACAGTACATTACTAATCCTAACTTCAAAACCAGTAATGTTTAAACATGCTATAAAATAATTATTGTCCATATCGCATAGAACTAACGATATGTCACTGCCTAAATTAAGTTCATGATTTTTTTTCTTAATTTTCTTTCCCAAGATCATCTACTGGTATATTTTTTCTATTTTCTGTGCTCTCATACTAGTGAGAAAGCATATATCATCTTTGTTTTCTTATTCTATTCTTGCTTCAAATCTTAAAGGGGATTGAACTGGAAACCAAAGGAGCATGATTAACATAGGAAATAAAATAAGACAAAGTAGATACAATAAACTATAAAAATCAAATCCTGAAGTTCAAGGGAACTCGATAACATCTAGTAAATTATCTTCATTTTATACGATGAAGAAAGGAAGATCTAGAAAGTTTATATGACTTGCCCCTCTTGTTCGCATTTTCTTGATTTCTAGAACAGGGCTGGCTATACGACAAATCTCAAGAGAAACCTTTAATGCATAAAGCTTATTTTGGCTTCCCTTGTTTCCTGAAAGCTTGCTTATTAGGCAGATGGATTCTGAGAACTTGACTTCTTCTCTGCCCCTCCTTCTGCTTCTCCTCCTCCTCTTCTCCTCCTCTTCTTAGCAGATAACTCCATTTAAACTCTTTCAGTCCCAAAGTTATAGGAAATATATTTTGAATCCTTTGAGCCAGGTCAAATCCCAGGTAATTCTCAGTGTCTGGAAAGGATCCCAGTGTCACCCAGATTTTGACTGTTTACAATAATGAAGGATAGCTGTAGTAGCAGGCAATTCAAAATAATAAATGATTCTTGAGTAATTCCAAACTAATTTAAATATGGAAATTAACACCCAGGTTAATATATTAATGAGATTATTAATCTTAGGCAAGACATACATGGAATCCAAGTATATTCCAAGTTCTGGAATGTACTTGAGATTAGAGTGTTCTAAGCAATGGTTATTCCAAAGAATGGAATATTCAGTATATGTAGAAAAGTAGATGGCCAAGTTGATAGACCTGCAATAAAAATATTTCTCGTATGGACCACATTAATAAATGCCAAAAAGTTGAAGTAGGAACCCAAAGGAATAATAACTTGTAATAAGTTCTAGGAATATTATTAACAGGGACTGTCCCTGTTAACATGATCTCATTACCACCCACCACCAGTATTGCTACAGCTATATATCAATTTGTGTGAATATATACATATATATATAAACTCCATTTGATCTGTCTGTATCTTCTTTCCTTTCATTTTAATAGCTTTTTTTTTTTTTTGAGTTGGAGTCTCTGTCACCCAGGCTGGAGTGCAGTGGCACACTCACAGCCACCCCAGTGTCGACCTGCTGGGCTCCGGCGATCCTTCCGCCTCTGCCTTCCAAGCAGCTGGAACTACAGGCACGTGCTATCATACCTGGCTAATTTTTGGTTTATTGTAGAGATGAGGTCTTGCCAAGTTGCCTGGGCTGATCTCGAACCCGTGGACTCAGGCAGTCCACTCGCCTCGGCCTCCCAAAGTGCTGGGATTACAGGATGAGCCACTGAGCCCGGTCCATTTTAATTGCTTTTTGAGTTTCATCATTTTCTAAGAGATGAGGTAATTTACTGTTTTTATTGAAAAGGATCTACATGTCTTCTCTTTGAAGAGTCTGTAAGTTAGGTTTATTATGAATACTTGAGAGTTTACTTTTAAAATGAAATCCCACATACCACATACAGTTTCAGTGTCTTCCTAGATGTCTAACATCACCGCAGAAAGTATTCTCAGTCTTGACTGAAGATGTTTTATTATTTTTTTCTTTTTTTCTTTCTTTTTTTTTTTTTTAGAAAGCAGGATTTATTGAGAGGACAGAAAAGCTCCTACAGCGGGAGAGGACCCAAGGGAATTGCCCCGAAGATGTTTTCTAAGAATGTATCAGTATATGGGAAATAAAAAGATATTCCCACAACTGGTCCTGTTGGTTCAGCTGTCATGAGGAACAGTGTGGGTCTATGCAAGCTTGGATTGAGCTGTGGTAGATCATAGAAGTCCTCAAATGATTGTTTTCCTTACTCCTGGATGAGAAGAACATATGTGGCTGCTCTTCTTCCTTCTCTATAGATGGCATGTTTCCAGATTCTTTGGGGTCTTTTTTAAGGAGCATTTTACCCCTTGCATATTTTGCTTTCTTCTAATTATTTCTTCTTAATTAAAGGATCCCAGAGCCAGACAACTTTATGGATAAGTTTTTTTGCTGTAAAGTAGTTCTTCCTTTTTCTACAAACTTTTCTCCTTCAGGCCATTCCCACTTCCTCTTCCTTGAATATCCCAAATAGCCCATTTCCCAGTTTTTCACCACTAGGTGTCATGAGTATTCACACAAATGCCTACAAGGTGTACAAATAAAATTTCTCTTAGGATGTGTCCCTGAATATTTTGACTTTCTATATAAAATTTTATGTTGTTTGAGGCCACGGGTTAGTTCATGTTTACATGCAATTCCAACTCAGATATAGAGTTCAAATAAAGTCATAAAATCAAGGAAAAACTAAATGAAAATCTTTGTGGTAAATTTGTGCAGCTTTGAACTCTGCAATTTCATTTCTGTGAGACACCCTCTCTCTTCGAAGGTGACTTTAGCCTCACCCCATGCCATTAACTGGCAGCTTCTCCTTTTAGTGATGGACTGTGTGAGGGCCATTGACAAATCCTTTAGGAATCTTGCATTACTTTGTAATAGGGATACACATGTGACACTAGAACCCACCCTCATGCTACTTATTTGTGTTTCAACTGAAGGCATGACACATTAAAAAAATTATTTTCAAATAAAAAAATTTTAGAGTTAAAAGGATCCTTAGAATGACCTATTCTGTGGAGTAGTGGGAAACTGCCAGGGGAGGGAGCGTGGGACTGGCAGTTGAAGGTAACTGCCAGGGGAGGGAGGAGCACACCTCATCAACAAGGGTAACTGCATGATGAACATTTGAATACCTAACCCTGAATTGTACCCCACATCTTTAAAACAAACAAACAAACAAACAAACAAGGAATGATCCAGTCTAATCTTTTCATTATATACTAGGGAAATAATGCCTGGAGGGGTTTGATCCTTGCCTAAGGCTGGTTGTAGAACTAGGCCTCGAACACACATCTCCTAATTTCTAGGCATTTTGCATTCTCTCTGTACATGTCGCTATTGGGATAGATTCATGCATCTACTCTGGAATTTTAAGGAAACATAAACCATAATATTCCTTAGAGTATGCTTAATATTATTTAAAAATCTTAGCTCGGTTAGCCTCCTCAGTGGGGATTTAATGTTAAAAAAATCAGGGCATTAGTTTTGGTACAAGGAAAATAAATAAATGTTAAGGCTCTCACTATACGGGTTTTGCAGATTACATTTAAATTCAGGATGATGGGATAACTTTTCCTTTAAGCTTTTCTTTGTGTTGCAAGTCAACCAGACCCATACATATCTTTCAATGAGGTTTGTTTTTTTTAATTTTTTTTGCTTGTTTTTTAAGGAGATGATCATATTTAATGAAAACATATGGTTGATCCATTGGCATTCTAAGTAAAAAATAATATTATTGATCTCTCCAAGATGAAAAGGCAATTAATTTAGTCAGTTGGATGTAAAGGCAACAAAAATATTGTATTTCAAGGTAGGTAAACCACAAAATAATTAATTAATTTTGCTTGTTTATACACTTTATTTCTTGGGAGGAGCAGGACCATTAAAAGTCCTGGAGAGTTCATGTCCCTCGTTGCCCATTCAGTTCCCAAGGAGAGGATCATGCAGATCTTTCTGGTAAATGTGACTCTTTCTTCATTCTAACTGAGGTTTCCATGATAAATCCAGTTGCAGAATTTCTTTTGAGTAAGAGTTTGTATTTAACTGTAAAACTCAATAAATTCCTTTGATTAATTTTTCTTTCCCTTTTTAGAGAATTAAAAACATTTTATTATATTTTTTCTAGTTTTGTTGAGGTATCATTGACAAATAAAGACAAAATTTTCTTGTAAATTTTGAAACACTGAATTAAAAACGGATTCTTTGGTCACAATGACAGTGCATGGAAACTACTTACACTGATAATTATGAATGGTGTTTGAGATGTTCCATCAAAAAAATTGCAAGGTCAAGTAAGTTAGCTAGATAAGGTTGTATGCTTAACACCTTCCCTTCGTCATTCATAGTACTGCTTAGCATATTACAGACTGAAAAATCCTGCAGTTAAGAAACCTGATCAACTGCGCTTAAACTAGCGTCTTCCAAGTATAGTGATCAGAAACTCTTGTTGTAATAAACCAAGTAACATCTTGTGAAAAACAGGTTGGGAAATCTTGATTGCCAAAATGATATAAGATACTTGCTTGATAAATAAACTACTGCATGTTTTGCAATGTGCAATCCTTCTATTTGATTTTTTATCTCGCCTCTTGGCAGTATCTTAATACTCCTTTTGCCTCCATGACCACTTTCTAGCTATCAGCAAGATTCATGGTTGCAACATCAGAGATCTAGCCCTGACAAGTTTATTTACAGAATTTCTCTAGTATCTGTGACCTGTCAACAGATGGACTACTTAAAAAATTACTTTCATGTGGGTTATAAAACAATCTTTTCAGTTGATTTTTTTTCTAACTCATTTATTTTCTTTTACTTAATGTAAAATTGTTCAGTGTCACAGAGTCCAAGTCTAATTTAATAAGTGTCAAATGATCCTGAACTAAAAATACAGTGATCATCGTTCCCGGGAGTTGATATTAAGGTTGTTATCTGGTGGTAGAAGTAGCTAGTACATTCAAGATAAAATACTAACTCTTTAGTATGATGTAAAAGGTTGGGTGTGTTTGTTTCTAAGACTGCACGGAAGTGGTATATCCAGATCACCACTGGAAATGGGAGTTTAGCAGAAGAGATCAAGATAAAACAGGTAATCTAGGATACTGTTTCATATTGTTGTTGTAAATTTGTCCTAGGTCCTGGTACTTCAATAATTGGCTATCCCATAAATCTCATGGAGAGCTGTAACAATAATTTTATGGTATTTGGGATATAGCTATATATTTTATGTATTTTGATTATAGCTTAAGTGATTTGCTTTCTCTGTGAGCATTTTCTGTTCACACATTTCTAGAGAGATGATTCATTTCGCTGTTTTTCACTATCCTATACAAAGAATTCTTTTTTTTTTTGAGTCAGAGAGTCACTCTGTCACCCAGGCTGGAGTTCAGTTGCATGACCATGGTTCATAGCAGCCTCAGCCTCCTGGACCCAGGCGATCCTTCTGCCTCAGCCTCCCAAGTAGCTGGGACTACAGGCATGTGCCACCATGCCAGGCTAATTTTTTGATTTTTTTAAGAGATGAGGTCGTATTATGTTGCCTAGGATGGTCAGTAACACCTGAGATCAAGCAATCCTCCTGTCTTGTACTCCCAAAGTGCTGTGATTACAAGCATGAGCCACCATACCCAGCCTATACAAAGTACTCTTATTAGGCAGAGCTCTATGCCAAGCTACTGCAGAGGCTGTTGGCCCAACCTCTGGTTCAGGTTCAATGTGGAACTTAGTGACTCTGAACTTAGTCAGTCCTTAACTCCATCAGGTATATGGAGGATACATGTATGTTTCCTGATTCACATATCATAAATTCTAGCAAATATTCCAGAAAAAGTTACTTGCTCTTTCCATCCTCAAAGGTGACATAATGATTGTGGTCATGGGACCCAGATTTTCATAGACGTTGTTTTGGTCGAAGACCTGTTATGATTTAAATTTTTTAAAACAAATGAATTGCTATTCATTTAGCCTAAAGAAGCATTGTTTTTCTCTCACCACAGAAATGTGCAGAGTACTTAGCCAATCAGAGGACTTTGAGTAGCCATAGTGATTGGTCTAGTGGGAGAACACATGAGCCAAATTGGCCAGTCTTTCTCTGGGATTTTTACATAGAAAAATAGGAAAAAACACAATCACAGTTTCCCATGGAACCACTAAACTTGAATATTCGGAGCCTGGAGCTGGCCACCCTCCCATGCCCACAACATGCAAAAATTATCTGTCTGCAATGCTTTCAAATACATTATGCTTTGGTTCTTGCCATAATTTACACATATTCTTCTTTTCCACTAGAATGCCATCCTTTTCCTTTATCACCTAAATAAGTTCTCATTTTTCCAGATCTGGTTCAAACAGTGCCTTTCCTAGGATATATTTTATGTCCATTCCTAAACTCAAAGGGACGTTTAATTGCCACAAAAAAATTAAGATTCGAGATTATAATAGTGTATTACTTAGGACAGGGATTTCTTCTGTAACATATAGTCCCCCCAATACATGATTTTTTAAAGTATTGTGAAAGTCAATTTATCAATCATGTAAATGCCTAAAGAAAGCTTCCTAACCAGTGGGCAACTCTCTTTCAACTACTGATTCAGAGTATTAAGCTTGGTTTGCCTTGTAGATTTATCATCTCTAACCTGCTTGTTACATTAAACTAGTGGAGTTTGGGTTCCAAGACAGGGCTACAGTTTACTGGTAATGCAATTCTTACTGTGAAGGAAAAGCTTATATTTTTGAGGTGACAGCTATCTCTGCCACAATTAATTTGCCTATGTTTGCAAATGACATAAACCAAATTTAAGAAAGTTGAAACAAGAAAGTTGAATTGATGAAGTTATTCAGGGGTAGTACTGAGAAGCCAAGGAAGAGCTTTAGGGATCAGGCAACTTGGGAACTTCGGGAACAAAACCTGGAGGCACACTGCTACTTGTCTCTGTTTTTTTCTGCTTGTTACCTTTATCTTCTTGCATTGCACAGAGATGGCTTTTACGTGTTGTGGGCATGGGAGGATGGTTAGCTCCAGGCTCAGAGTATTCAAGTTTAGTGGTTCCATGGGAAAGTGAGATTGTGTTTTTTCCTATTTTTCTATGTAAAAATCCCAGAGAAAGACTGGCCAATTTGGCTCATGTGTTCTCCCACTAGACCAATCACTATGGCTACTCAAAATCCTCTGGTTGGCTAAATACTCTGCACACTTCTGGTGAGAGAAATACGGTGTTTCTTTAGGCTATTAAACCATATCTAGTAGGATTCGTATATTTTACATATTCCTATTTCTGACACTTTTAGCAAAAGCAAAAGTGAAATGGCCTATAGACAAAGTAATGAATCCTCCATATCTTAGCTGTGGAAGCACTATGATTGGCAGTTTTATACAAGATAAGGTTAAGATCCAAGTTTCCAAAGAAAATTAGAAACTGCTATTACCAAAATAGCAAACTAAGGTTTTTTGTGTAGGAAAAAGAGACGGCAAGGGGCAGGGAGTAAGCAAATTATATCTATTAGAAAAATACTGTTTTTACAGATTAAGAACAATGAAGTGAAAATCTGAGATTTTAAAAATATTTTTTTCTAAAAATCAATTTTCCTTATGCTTTTCGAACTTCTGTAATAGTAAAATGACTTTTTCTTATCTAAGCAACATGGAGATAAACTTTAGTTTTTTTCCACATTTGTGTGAGTTGCCAAATGCCAAGTTTCATTTTATTTTATGTTTCACTTCACCATTCCCTGAAATTTTTCTAAGAAACCATAATGTGAATATGAGACAGAAAATTTATTCTTCCAGTCTCATGTGAATCAGAATTAGAATAACCATATATTCTAATTTGCCCAGAATTAGTCCTGTTTGACACCTGATATCTTGGAAATGTGAAAAATTTTACAAAAGTGTATCAGGAAATTATTTCACTACTCAACTAAACTTCCACTGTTTAGCAGTATCTAGTTCAACTGCATTTGTTAAAATATGAATCCAAGTATTCTGCACACTTCTGTGGTGAGAGAAAAACAATGTTTCCTTAGGCTTTTAAGCCATATCTAGTAGGATTCAAATAATGTTTTACATATTCCTATTCCTGACACTTTTAGCAAAGCCAAAAGTGAAATAAGGCAAGGTAGTGGAAAAGACTAAATTTCTAGAAATTAAAAATGTATTGTTTTACTAAATATTCTACATTAAATATATAACACATATGTATGTGTGTATAGTCTTGAAAAGATTCTAGTCTTTCTAATAGACTAGCTATATACTCTCCTTTGACTACTGTGAGATAAAATTCAGAGATTATGCAGTTTTATAATGAGCATCTATTTTATGTCTGGTGTCATTTTCTAGGTACTGGGAATATATGCTAAATAGAGTGAGCAATATTCATGCCTTCCTGAGTGAGAATTTAATGGGGTAGACATAAAAAACAAATGAACAAGTAAATATATGTCAATATTAGGTAGAGATAATAGTTATGAGGAAAAAACCCTGTCGTTATCATGAATTACCTCTTTTTTTCTTTTAAATTAACTACAATAGATTTCTATTCTTTACAACCAAAAAATTATACCTTCATCTAAAAATCTTCCCATTTACTATTTGTCATATGTATTCCAAGATGTGGCTTCCCACTTTACCAGCTGATCTATTCCAAGAGCTCAGAATTTATAAGTCACTGATGGACAATTTCTGAATTGCAACTAGAAATGAACCAAACAGCAATAAAAACTATACTTATACTTTCCCATCACATTTTCCTCCCACTCTGAAAAAAGATTTTTCTTCCATAGATGGTCCAAATATCTCTTTATAATGCATTCCATCTACCTTTTTGGACTCATTTTCTGCCAGAAGACATAAGCAAACTATATTAATTAAGTGTCTGCAGCCTTTGTGTCCTTGGTTCCATTCACGTGACACAGTGAAAATGTGGACCACCCACTTGGATCTTGGGAAGGTTATGACCCTAGTTTAAGTCCAAAATTCTTTCTGCAGAGAGACAGGTGGATTCTTATGGCTTGCTGTTAGATAATTTCCAGTCTTATAAACTTGAATATTACATATACAAAATCTTCTGAAATCTGAGGTTATGGCAGTATGCCAAATTATTATCTTTTTTGAAGGTTATGGAGAAATAAGACCCCTTGACCTTCTTTTGACAAGGCATGGCAGGAGGGAGGGAACTAGCAAATTTCCAATCCCATGGTTTCTTTGGATAAAACAATATAATAAAATAATGTATAGAATATATGGAAAGTCAGTGATTCTTGGATACAGCATTGTACATTCCCTTGAAATTTGTCTATGATTATTAAATTCAGTCTTGCTCTTTGACCAAAAGTCTGAGAGCATAGATTATATGAAAATGGTGCTCAATTTCTAGACTGAATCATAGATAGTTCTTTAGCTGTGTTTCAGTAAAAGCAGACTGTGATGAGATTCAGTGATCCAAAGTACTCCTAAATTCCTGAATGGATCTCCCAGTCAGTGGGCAATAGTTAAAGTGTACTCCCAAAGAGTCAGATGGGATTGAAGTGGGGTAGTGGGTAAAATTCAGCTGCATTTATTTACAAGAGTCTATTACCATAAGATTATTTTCCCCACATTCTGGACAGAGACCAAAGACCATGTAAAACCCAGTTAGCACATTTTCTACTGGCCAACATAATACTGCCATCCCAGAGGTATGTGTATGTATATCATATAGCATATATATTACATATGAAGGGGAACCCCCCCGAAAACTGAAAATTATTTATTAAAAATTGTGTATTTATTCTTACATATTTAAGCTTCAATAACCTTTTTAAAAATTCTTTTTCCAAAAATTTTTTAATTTTAAATATATGGGGTACAATTCAGGGTTAGGTACACAAATGGTCATTATGCAGACAGCCTTGTTGATGAGGTGTGCTCCCCCGTCCTGTGGCAGTTTCCCACTACTGCCAATCTCACTCCACCCCACCAAGTTTCCCACTACTGCTAATCCCTTTCTTTCTTTTTTTGTTTTGTTTTGTTTTTGAGTTGGAGTCTCACTCTGTCACCCAGGCTGGAGTGCAGTGGCATGCTCACGGCCACCCCAGCATCGACCTGCTGGGCTTAAGCAATCCTTCCGTCTCAGACTTCCAAGTAGCCAGAACTACAGGTGTGCACTACCATGTCCAGTAAATTTTTTACTTTTATTGTAGAGACGATGTCTTGCCAAGTTGCCCAGGTTGGTTTCAAACCCGTGGGCTCAGGCAATCCTCTCACCTCAGCCTCCCAAAGTACTGAGATTACAGGCTTGAGCCACCATGCCCGGCCCAATCCCTTTCTTATAGTATTACTAAAGTTTGAAGTCCGCTTATAAACTTCAGTAACCTTCTAAGTACTCTCAGTTTGATGCAATACATCTATCAATACATACTTTCCACAGCTCAAAACAGTTTTTGAACTTGTCAATTTTGATACCTTTTACTGCTTCTGCCATTTTTTGTTCCGCCTCTTCCACATTGGCAAAACATTTCCTTTTGAGGACTTTTTTCATCTGAAAAACAAAACCAAAAAAAAGTCACTTGGGGTGAGATTCAGTGAATAGGGAGGGTGGGGCATGGGAATTATGCCATTTTTGGTCAAAAACACTGTACGCTAAACATTTTATGGGCAGGTGCATTGTCATGGTGGAAGAACTGGTTACCTTTTGCTATAACTCTGAGTGTTTCTTCTGCAAATTGTGCTGCAAACTTCTCAAACTTCCAGGTCTGTTGACCATTTGATCTGGAGAAATAAGTTCCAAGTGCACAATTGCTCTCACATCAAAGAAACAAATGATCATGATTTTCACATCTAACCTCACTTGTCATGCTTTTTTGGGTTGTGGGGAAGTAGTATTTCCATTGACTAGATAGCTTGTTCGTTTTGGGGTCATAACCATGCATCAAGATTCATCTCTGGTTATGACTTCAGGAAAAAAAACCAGGATCAGCCTCCAACTGTCTCTTCAAAGTATGGCACACAGTCAAGCAATTCTCTTCATTCAGGCACGAGCAAGTGAGGCATGAGTTTCGCTGAAATTCATTTCATACTCAAATTTCCAGATAAAATTCACCAATAGGAACTCCATGACACCTCAGTCAACTCCACAAGTTCATTAATAGTCTGATGGTGGTCTTCCAAGATAGGTTGATGCATTCTTGCCATTCTTGATGCATTCTTGAATTGAACATCTTCAGTTCAGCTGGTCAAAGGATGCCCGGAATAAGGTTGATCATCAATTGACATTTCACTTCATTTCAAACAGGAAAACCATTTGTAAACTTGTGTTTTACTCAGAGTAGCATTTTTGTAAACTGTCTGTAGCATGACAACCATTTCTGCCACATTTTTTCCCAACAGAAAACAAAATTTCACTGCTGTACATTGTTCGTGTAAATCACCCATTATGAAATGGGCAAATGTGTTGAAAGCATCTCCAAAAAAAATTCACTGAAGCCAAACGCAGCCTCTCAGAACAACGCTATCTGGTACACTGATGCTGATAGGTTCTTAGAACACTTTTCTAATGGGGGAAACCTGTACTACAAGGGGCCTGCCCTCCAAGAAAAAGATAATTCTGGTTTTTTGGGGTCCCCTTTGTATCAAATAATATGTACACTGTATATATACATATGGTATATGATTATATATATATAGGATATATAATATGATATATAATATGTGATATAGATCATGTCATATATATGATAAAAGTTGTCTGTGGTTCAGTCTATGTATGACTTGAGACCTTATAGCCTTATTTCAAAAAGCTCTAGGGTAAGTAGAAGAATACCATGACACACAGGGATATAACCTTGTGATATAAACTAGATTAGAGGGAGGTGTCAGCAGACTGGAGAAGTGTATGCAGTAAAAAAGAAATACAGAAATGGTCAACTTCCACTGTTTTGGCTGAAGCCCAGTGCCCATACCACTCACTTGCTATGTAGTGCCAAGTTCTGAATTCCTGCCACCATCTTGCTGTTTTGTTCCTGGTAATATAAGTGATCCAGAAAGCTTAGTTGCTGTAATATAACTGGACAGATATCCTGAAAGACTTCCAGGTTTTCACCTTCAATTACCTAAATATACTGGATAAAAAAATAAATCATTTAAAATCCATCACTAAGCCAACAAGAAAATATGTGTCATTTTCAAAGTGCAAAGATGAAACAGGGGCACCAGTTCAAAGAAGTAAACCATTGCTGGTACTCGTTGCTGCCCCAAGGTCATGTTTGTGTACCTGTAACCAGTAACTTCAGGAAACAAAGTCTAGGGTGGGGGGTGGGGTGGGGAGGAAGGTGGATTATAGATCCCTGAATAAAATTTAGACTTCTCAAATGGTAATTCCTCAGTGAAATGGTGAATGAGAATAAATCCTGTCCTGAAAATGCCAAATTAAATGTTCTTTCTTGGTTTTGGATAAAGAAAAAAAAATATGGACCTGGAAGCAAGTTTTTTCTGTGTGAAAAGACCCTATTTTTCCTGTTGATGTCTCCTGAAAAACCCAACTTTTATTTCACTGAGAAAATACTTTGATGAACGCAGTGGCTGGAATTTTATCTAATGGAGAACAGATTTCCTGGGGGCTGGGAGGTGCAAGGAGTTCACAACCCCAGAGACCTTTATCTAAACTGCCTCCTTCCAAGCATAACTTAAGTAGGATGATGCCTGTGCAAATCCTTCAGGGACCCAGCTGCCCACAATTTCTTTATTCCTTTTTTTAATAATTGGTTGCTACCCACAATTTCACAGGTAACTGGAAATTTTGAACTCCTTGATGAAAATTGTTGGTTAATTTTTAAATTATTAAATATTTGAATGTTGGCATTTAAGTCAGAAATAGGGAATCAGATATTACATCAGACCACTATAAGACTAAGTCCCTGATAAGTCTGGAGGCAGTACATTGCCCACCCCTACATTTGGACCCCTAGGCAGAGATACAATGTTCCTGGGTCACACAACTCTCATTCGAACCCTGGCACTATCTGATCTCTGGGCTGCTTCTCAGTACTTGTCTATAGACGACAGAAAGGCTGTTCTCAGTCTCAACACTGCAACCACTGTTGACTCCTGTCTTTCTCCTGACAGATGTTGGAATGTTTACTTGCAGAGATTCATAGAGTCGTAGTTCATTTTCTGCTGCTATAACAGAATACCATAGATGGGGTAATTGATAAAGAAAAGAGATTTATTCAGTTTGTGGATCTGGAGGCTGGGAAGTCCAAGATGGAGGGCCACATGTAGTGAGGTCCTTCTTGCCGTGTCATGGTAGAAGGCATTGCATGATGAGAGAGGGCATGAGAAGGTCAGAGGATGCAAGATGAGGAAGATAGGGGCTAAGATTATCTCTTTATCAGGAGCCCATTCCCTTGATAACTAACCCACTCCCACGATAACAGATTTAAACCATTTATGAGGGCAGGGCTTTTATGACCTAATTACCTCTTAAAGGTCCTGCCAGTCAATACCATCACAACGGCAACTAAATTTTAACTTGAGTTTTGGAGTAACATTCAAACCATAGCACATGGCTTCTGAGACCCATTTAGGATTTCCTAATAAAGGGAGATTGTCAGGATTATCTTTACTATGGAAGAAAGAAATGTGAGCATTGATTTATGCTGTACTTGGTCTCAAATGAATCTACTAGATCTTTCTGGGAGCTTCAGATCAGTGATATTTTAAAAAATACCTTACAGTATAATAAAACAAAAGATATTTTTAAAAATACCTTACAGTATAATAAAACAAAAGATTTATCTAGAAGAATAGCAGGGAAAAGAGAGAAGAAATGAGGAAAGGTGGCAAAGCATCCACAATAATATAAGATACAAAATTGAAATATCTGGGTCCTAAGAGAGAAACTTGGCTTCCTTGACATCTCACTCAATATTATTCTTCCGATACTTCCCTCTCCTCACTAGTTCAATGTCTGGTGATATTCTCTCACCGTATTTGTCCTTCTGAATACTTATTATCATTTACTTTTCCTTAACCTGGTCAAAAATGGAAATTTGTGTAAGAGTCAGAATGTCTTCAATGGGGATAAGGCATTGACACAAACATTTTTATTTAAAAAAATAAAGGAATGAAAAAGAAAACTATGAAGTTATTGTGTCTCAGCCTTCTTTTTACCTTTTTATTTTTTTTCTCTTGCAAGAGCCATTTAAGACATTTTCTTTCTCATCACTCCTTTCCCCTAAGAAATTTTAATACTACAGATATACTGTATATCTGTTTAGGTCCTGTGGCCCTTTGGAGGGTCATAAACCATGTAATGTCAAAACTTTTTTTTGACTCCCTAAAAATAATTTTTTTCCATGGGCGCATGTTGACTCATTGAGGCTGCATGAGCTACGTGAACAGTTCTACTTTTAATACATTGTAATTAGTGTGTACCTGTTCTCACCCTCTTTCTTTATAATAGATTTTTTTTTTTTTTTTTTTTTAGTTGGAGTCTTACTCTGTCGCCCACACTGGAGTGCAGTGGCATGCTCACGGCCACCCCAGCATCGACTTACTGGGTTCCGGCAATCCTTCTGCCTCAGTCTTCCAAGTAGCCAGAATTACAGGCCTGTGCTACCATGCTTGGTTAATTTTTTTTTTTTGTAGAGATGAGGTTGTTATGACCGAGTAAGTGAGAAGAAGTTATGCCAGCAAGCTGAGTCTAATTAATTATGAATTCATTAAACACATGGGTCAAGAGTAGGCAAATGCCAGAAAAACTCTTGCCAAATCGGTGTAGTTTGTGACAAGCTTTTATAGGTAAAATTTGCAGTATTGGCTATGTAGCAACTTAGTGACCATACCAACTATTAACTAATGGCTTGGCAACCAAAACGGGAACGTTAATTGTTAGGGAGCTTTGATTAATTTCATGTCAGATAAGTATAGCCAGTGCTCAGAAAGTCCCTGGAGTTCTACCATTAAGATATAGTTTAAGGTAGTTACATAGAGACAAGGAAGAAGAATCACTATACAATGGAGTTACCTTGGTTAGGTATGAAAATGTCAAGGTATAACATTTGATTTTAGTTAACAAGGCATACAATTACATGGAAGCTATGGCAAAGGTGTTCTGTAATTGTCAGCAGGCAATGGTCAGCATAACCTGCTCAAAGGAGTCAAAGCTGGGGGACATTATTGTAATCACATGTAGGCATTGATTCTTAGGTCAGGCAGATAACTAAGATGAAAGTTTTAAACAAAATGGAGTAAGCTGGTTAATATTGTTACTTTGCTAGCAATTTGATTTTATTAACTGATTTAACTTATTTCATTCCCCCCTTTTAGTTGTGCATGAGTCAATTTATTGACTCTTTAGTTAAAGGAAGGAAATTATAATAGGTTACAAAGTTAACCCAAAAGGGTGTTTGCTAGAAAAAACCAGGGTAAACTTATTTTAAGCATAATAAAGCAATAATACATTCAGAACATGAGAAACAAAACAGTGTTAACAGATTTCTTTTGCAGCATGGCCATTCTGCAGGAGCTGCAGTAAGCAGTGCTGTTTTAAATCCTATTACAAGTGGGATAACAAAAACGAGAGGCAAGGGATGAGTGCAATGCATTCAGTTATGGTCAAAGTCTCACGGTTTCCGCTGCTGGTTGGTCAGGAGATGTAGGACAATGGTCTCGGAAGGTGATTTTGAGAGAATTATCAGGATGTTGGTTTACAGTCTAGTTGTGTGGGCAAACGGGCAGGTCAGCTTTTTAACTGCAGGCTTGGCTGAGCCAGGCTTCAGCGTCCGCAGCTTCCTTGACCTGTGAATGATGAATCCAGGTTGGTATCCCGCTAACCTTGTGTGACATTGGGGTGGTGAGAATGACGTTGTATGGTCCTTTTCAGGAGGGGCTCAGTCCTTTTTCCCGGAACTTTCTGACGTACACAAGATTTCCAGGTTGGAACGGATGACACAGTGTAGAAGTTGGAGTTGGCAGTACAGCACAGACGTTGGTGTGGACAAGGTCCTGCACTTGCTGTAAAGACTGGAGATATTTTAACAGAGATTGATTAGTAAACTCTTTAAGAAAAAGATCCCTTAAGTGGGGTAACAGAGGAGGGGGTCTTTTAAACATGATTTTATAGGGAGTAAACCCAGCCTTATATGAGGTTCATTTAGCTTGAAGGAGAGTTAGGGGTAAGAGAGTTACCCATTTTTCACTAGTTTTTATTATTAATTTAGATAAAGTATTTTTTAAAATCCGGTTCATGCATTCTACCTGTCCAGAGCTTTATGGTCGGTAAGCACAATGCAGTTTTTACTTGATGCTTTGTGTTTTAGTAACCAGCTGTACTATGGACAAGGAGAAGGCAGGACCACTGTCTGAGCCAATAGAAAGAGGAAGTCTGTACCTAGGAATTATTTTATTTAATAAGTATTTTGCAACCGTAAGGGCAGTTTTATTTTTTGTGGCAAATGCTTCTACCCATCCCCAAAAAGTGTCTATTAACACCAGTAAATAATTGTATCCTGCATGTGGAGGTTTTATTTTAGTAAAGTTTATTTTTTATTATTTACCAGGGCTTAATCCTCGTGCCCTGATTCCTGGAAGGAGTTTTGACCCTTTCTTGGGATTGATGTGAGCATAAGCAGGACACATTAAAGTTGCTGAATTAGCTTGGTTTTTTAAGTTATTTATAATATAAAAATGGTTTAACACTTCAGCCATTTTGGTTCCTCCTAGGTGGATGGTAAAGTGGAGTTGTTATTAATTTTTTTGTAAGAACTTTAGGTAAAACAATACTGGAGTCTTTAACCCACCAGCCATCAGGTTTTTTGTAAGCTCCCACCAGTTCTGCAGCCTCTTCTTCTCTATGTGTATATCTGGGCCGCTGTGAGAGAGAAGGAATTGGAAAAGTTTTAGCTGGTAAAATATTTAGGGGTTTAATTGGGAGTTCTGCTTCTTCCTGAGCTGTCCAGTCTGCCAGGCGGTTTTCAATTGTTTTTTGAGTGTCAGATTTTTGGTGACCTTTACAATGAATAACAGCTACCTCTTTAGGGAGCCAAACAGCTTCCAAGAGCTACCTCTTTAGGGAGCCAAACGGCTTCCAGGAGGGCTAATATTTCTTTTTTATTTTTGATAGTTTTACCTGCTGCGGTGAGAAGGCCACATTCTTTGTAGATTATGGCATGTACATGAAGTGTAGCAAACATACTGGTTGTCCGTGAAGATGTTTACTTGTTTTTCTGCTCCCCAGCGCAGGGCCTGAGTTAGAGCAATTAAATCAGCCTTTTGAGCAGAAGTATCCTGAGGCAGTGCCTGTGACCAGATTACATCATGAGCTGTAGTTATTGCTGCTCCAGCCTTACGGACTCCATTAGTATCAGGCTGTTATCATCTGTAAACAGGTCAGCATCAGCCTGGTGCAGAGGAGTGTCCTGAAGACCAGGTTGGCTGGCTTAGGTAATGTCCAGCACATCCTTGCAGTCAAGCATTGGCGTCTTCAGATGGTTATCAGGCAGCAGGGTTGCCGGGTTGAGGCACTGAGTAAGAGAGAGTTAGTTTAGGCTGGTTTAGTAGTAGGCTTTGATACTGGGTAATACAAGCATTTGATATCCAATGGCTGGAGGCTCCCCAGAGCAGAGTTTTAACAGCACGGGGAGCAGTTAGAGCCAGGTTTTGGCCGAAAGTTAACTTATTTGCTTTTTTAACCAGCAATCCGTGGCCACAATGGCTAGAAGACAAAAGGGCCAACCAGAAGCTATCGGGTCCAGTTTCTTTGACAAATAGGCCACCGGTCTTTTTCATGGCCCTAGGGTCTGAGTGAGGACCCCTTTGACAATTTCTCATTGTTCATGAATGAACAAGTGGAAAGGTTTGGTAACATCGGGAAGGGCTAGTGCTTGTGCTTGAGTTAGAGCTGTTTTTAGTTGTTGGAATGCTTGTTTTTCAGCAGCAGTCTAATTTAGGGGTTGATCCCCTGCTGTGGCCGAGTACAAGGGTTTGGCAATTTTGGCAAATCCTGGGATCTATAGCCGATAATGCCCTGCTGCCCCCAGGAATTTTCATACCTGTTTCTTGGTGGTTGGCGTGGGAATTTGGAGAATGGCTTCTTTCTGGGCTGAGGTTAGGGCTTGCTTGCCTTCTTGCAGCTGGTATCCAAGGTATGACAGAGCAAAGCTGTGCTTTCTTTGTTGATACTCTGTAGCCCAGGTTCTGGAGAAGCTGTAACAAAGCTGTAGTACCTTGTAAACAGGTGTCCAAGTCTGCAGCTGCAAGTAGGAGGTTATTCACGTATTGAAGCAAAGCACATTCAGGGTGTTGGGCACGGGACCCCAACAAATCCTGTTGCAAGGCCTCCTCAAAGTGGGTGGGAGAGTTCTTGAAGCCTTGTGGTAGTCGTGTCTAAGTTAACTGACTGGTGTCTCCTGTGTCTGGATCTGTCCACTTAAAAGCAAAAATACATTGGCTGACAGGAGACAGGGGAATAGAGAAAAAAGCATCTTTTAAGTCTAGCACATTATATACCTGATGTTGAGGGGGAAGTAGACTAAGTAAAGTGTACAGGTTAGGAAGAGTTGGATGAATAGTTTTTACCTGCTTATTGATTTTTCTTATGTCTTGAACTGGACAGTAGTCAGAAGTTTCTGGTTTCTGAATTGGCAAGATAGGTGTGTTCCATGCTCACTTGCATGGAGTCAGAATGTTGGGAGCTAAGAATTTTTTATATGAGGCACAATTTTTTTCCGGGCCTACAAACTCATAGAGTACTGGCGGACGCGGACATGAGTAGCTGATGCCAGTGAACTTACCACCACTGCAGAGTGATGCTTCGTCAATCCTGGCAGGTTGGTTTTTGCCCAGACGGAAGGAAACTCCTGCTGCATCTGTAGAAGTAAGCTTGACGGAACATTTTTAGTAGTAGACTTTGGAGAGGTTAAAAGGTATTCTTCAGAAAGTGGAACAGTTAAGAGCATTTGATATGTAGTAGGAATAAACATTTTAGTTTTGTCAGGTGAAAACACAATGGTTGCTCTTAATTTGGGAATGGACACTTAGGAGCTACTAAAAATGACTGTGTTACCCGCTTTTGTCCCAAGTCAACAATCTGATTAGAAGTGAATTTGCAGTTAGTAATCATTCCTGTTGCTCTTTGTATTAAAAGTTGATTTTAGACATAGGTTTTAATGGTAACTTTAGGACTGAAAGTTCCGCCCCAGTGCCCACTAAGAGTTTAATTGGGTGGCCCCCGATAGCTTGGTTACCATAGGCTCTTGAGGGCTCAAGGAGAAAAAGCCTTGGCCCCTTTAGTCTGAATTATTTTCTACCTCTCCGGTCGAGGGCAGGACCAGAATGGGCGTAGGGTCTGGGTCTTGGTTTATCTGTGGAGGAGGGTGATAGGGACAATCTTTGACCCAATGTCCAAACTCCTTGCAATAAGCACACTGACTTTTTACTAACTTAATGCATTCAGGTTTTTGACACTTTGGGCCTTTTTGGTCATCAGACTTTTGGCGTGGAGGCTTGGAACCAGTTCCTGGGGCCCTGAGGGCCATCACTAGGATTTTGACCTGTCTTCTTGCAGCTTTGTCAGCCACCTGTACTGCTTGTTTCTGTTTTTCAGCATCTCGGTTATTGTAAACTTGTTGAGCTATTTCAAGCAGCTGAGAAGTGTTCATTCCTGCAAAGCCTTCTAATTTCTGTACTTTTTTTTTTGAATATTGGTAGCTGCTTGTGCCACAAAGGCCAAATTGATGGCCTGAGCATTCTCGGGAGCCAAAGGGTCAAAAGGGGTGTGGGTTTGAAATGCCTCTTGGAGACTGTCAAAGAATGCCCCTGGGGACTCCTTGGGTCCCTGGAGAACCTCAGTAGTTTTAGATAAATTAATGGGTTTTTGGGCTGCCCCCTTTAAACCTGTTAATAGAGTCTGGTGAAAGAATTTTAATGTCCTGGACCCTGTCAAAGTGTTAGGGTCTCAGTTTAGGCAAGAGGAGGGAAAAACCTTATTTAACATTTTTTTGACCTTTTTTCTGAGTACAAGTAAATAGGGTTAAAAGGAGCTGCTGGCAGTTATTCCAGGTGAAGCGATGAATGTGCATGATTGATTCTAGTAAAGAAACTAAAACCTGTGGTTTTTCTGAGACTAAGAAAAGAATATACATCAGGAAGGGTCGCTTATCTTGATTTGCCCCCTGCAGAACTTTCCAGAGGGGAAGATGGGAGGCTGGATTTGTCCAAGGGTGGAGGTGAGTTGCCAAAGGTGGAGACGACAGAGGGGAGGTCATGCATGCAAGGGTTTAAGAACAAGACAAAAAATGGCTTTTGGCTCTCTGTTCTTTTATTTTTCTCTTCTTGCTCTTGGAAATATTTTTATGATAATCTATTTCCAAGGGCATGAATAGGAAACAGTGGGACTTTAACTGAATATTATTTGGACTTAATAAAATACTAAGTGAGAGCATAGACAAAATTATTAAGTAGGTAATGATGAAAAAAATAGAACAATACTGGAAAAATAGGAACAATATTGGAAAGTGAAAGTAGTCCTGCAAACTACATGCATGACTAGACAAGACCTTTATTTATCAATGTAAGTTGAAACATTTTTTTGCAAACCATTTATAACTGTGCTTTAACAAGGAAATATAGCCACCTTGACAAAGTCTGAAAAAAAGTTGAAAACATTAGAGATGTGTAATTAGGTTGTAGCCCAAATTGAGAACTTAAAACAGGTATACATTGGCAAGTTATACTTTTACAACAATTGATAAAACCAGGTTATTTTGTTATTTATCCTGTGTTGGATTAATAATCCTTGGGCCTAAGAGGAGATTTTTTTTTTTTTTTTTGAGTTGGAGTCTCACTCTGTCGCCCAGACTAGAGTGCAGTGGCTGCTCCCGGCCACCGCAGCCTCGACCTGCTGGGCTCCGGCGATCCTTCCGCCTAAAAGGAGATTTTGAAGTCCGTAAGTAACTTGGCAGTGAAAAGCATTATAGCTGATTAGAAACTGCTGTAAGTGAAATTAATTTACCTGGCTTGCAGGCAATTCAGAAGGGGGTGAGCTAAGTGTGGTTCCTGAAGCTTGTTTTTTTTTTTTCTCTCTGTTGTTTAAAGGAGAAAATTGTTTTATTATACATTCCAGGGAACTAGAGGGCCAAGAAACCCGTGACCCCATATTAAATGACAAACAAACAAAACATAATGACAAACAAGACATGTCCGGACCAAGTGAGAAAAGTTATGGATCCCTGGCATAGCCTCAGGGCAGAAAAATCACAGATCTCTGGGCACAGCGTCAGGGCAGAAAACTAGAGGACTGTATCCAGCCAACGTCTTGGCCAAATGAATAGTGTCCAAAGGGTGGCCTCGTCAGACTGGCCGTGACTCCCTTAAACAGAATTGTGGCCACAAGCAAAACAGAACAGATTTTAACCGGTAAACAGAACAAATTCTTACCTCCCGGGAGGATGCAGATGAACTCAGGTTTCTTTGAGATGAGAGGAGTCAACAGTCGTTCTAACACCCTCCGAGCAAGATGAGAGATTATAGGATCCTGAATAATTCAGAGGGCACCTCCCCAATAACTCCCCATTGGACTGGGGAGAGCTGGAGCAAGGCTTGGCTCCCAAAGTTATCAACATCTCACTGGGGCCTCCAAATATTATGACCGAGTAAGTGAGAAGAAGTTATGTCAGCATGTTGAGTCTAATTAATTATGAATTTATTAAACGTGCGGGTCAAGAGTAGGCAAATGCCAGAAAAACTCCTGGCCAACTGGTGTAGTTTGTGACAAGCTTTTATAGGTAAAATTTGCAGTATTGGCTACGTAGCAACATAGTGACCATAGCAACTATTAACTAACAACTTGGCAACCAAAACGGGAACTTTGATCGTTAGGGAGCTTTGATTAATTTCATGTCAGGTAGGTATAGCCAGTGCTCAGAAAGTTCCTGGAGTTCTGCCATTAGGATATAGTTTAAGGTAGTTACATAGAGATAAGGAAGAAGAATCATTCTACAATGGAGTTACCTTGGTTAGGTCACAAACAGAATATAAGAACAAACTATGAAAATGTCAAAGTGTAACATTTGATTTTAGTTAACGAAGCATACAGTTACATGGAAGCTATGGCAAAGGAGTTCTGTAACAGTCAGCAGGCAACGGTCAGCATAACCTGCCCAAAGGAGATGAAACTGGGGGCCTGTGGTCATGGGAGCGTTATTGTAATCACACGTAGGCATTGATTCTTAGGTCTGGCAGGTAGCTAAGATGAAAGTTTTAAACAAAATGGAGTAAGCTGGTTAATATTATTACTTTGCTAGCAATTTGATTTTATTAACTGATTTAGCTTATTTCAAGGTCTCCCCAAGTTACCCAGGCTGTTCTCAAACTGCGGACCCAGGCAATCTGCTCACCCTCGAGCTCCCCAAGTGCTGGGTAGAATTGTTCTTTTTAGCCTGGCACATAGCTGCCCAGAATAGAGATTGCCGTTTTCAGCCTCCTTTCCATCTAGGGGTGGCCATGTGGCTAAGCTCTAACTAATGGTATTGTATGTAATGGAACTTTTGGAAGGTCACCTTAATGGACTGCAGATGCCCTTCGTGGATCTTTCTGGTTTCCTGTTGGTTGGAAATGCATGTGACAGCTGGAACCCTAACCTTTACCTGGGACTATGAGGTGGAAGAAGCATTTGGGACCTAGGGATGATAGACCAGGGTTCCCGATGATCACAGTGTCATCTCTCCACTCCTGAAGTGCCTACCTGTGGTTTTTGTTCACGTAAGATAGAAACAATTTTCTATTTTGTTTAAGGCATAGTATCTAAATGCTGTCTTATTCACGACCAACCCTATTCTAGCTAATGCAGGTTTGCTTATGTATTAAATAAATAAATAAATAAATATTTAAAAGCTCTTAACAGGCTGAGACAATGGTCAAAACTGCTGTGAAATAAAATGGAACAAAATGTAAATACTAACATTTTTTTCTTTTAAAATATTTCTAAATAAAGAATTGAAGAGAGCTTACTACCTAGTAGATTATATGTAAAAGATTGTGTGTGTGTGTGTGTGTGTGTGTGTGTGTTTGTATGTATGTGTGTAGAGTTGGCAGACCAATTTCATATGGATGTGCAGTATAAGGAGGCAGTTTAAATTTAATGCCTTGTTAGGCTAAGTTAAATTGTACCCAGACACAGGGAGGTTAAGCCTTTCAGTACTCTGCATTGGCACAGCACATCCGGAGTATTGCATTCTTTTCTGAGCCTGATATTGCGCAGAGGGAGAGTGACAAACTAGACAGTGTCCAAAATGCAAACAAGATAGCAAAGGATCTGACAATCTTATCATAGTCAATGGAAGGCTCTTTGAAGTAGCAGCCTGAAGAGGTATTAATATAGCAGAGTACAGTGGAGACATAGTAGCTACCTTCAAATATTCAAGGGGTTGTCACATGGGAGATGAAATAGGATTGCTTATTCATTTTTTTTTTCCTAGAGGACATAGCAATCAACAAAGAAAGGTCCTAGAGGAAAAATTCTGCTCTATATAAAAAACAATTTCTCAATAGCTAAGGCTGTCTCAAATGAGAATGTACCACTTTGGGAGGTGTTAAATTTGATCATCAGCCGGGCTCGGTGGCTCAGCCTGTAATCCTGTGCCTTTGGGAGGCTGAGGTGAGTGAATTGCCTGAGCCCGCAGGTTCAAGACCCGCCTG
>NW_007232134.1:96504-174226 GCF_000164805.1 Carlito syrichta | reverse complement strand
CACTGCACTCCAGTCTGGGCAACAGAGTGAGACTCCAACTCAAAAAAAAAAAAAATTTGATCATCATCAAATCATCACACATGCTCACCTTTATTCTATGGGGTACATACTTTCCATGTGTTATCCCATTTATTTCTCACAAGCTTGTGAGATAGGCTCTATTTTTATCTCTGACTTTTACAAATGTGGAAGTTGAGGCTTAGAAAAGTTGAGTAATCTTCCCAACACCATCAACTGGTAAAAGGCAGAGACAGGCTTTGACCTTGCTTTGCCTCTCCATCCATGAACATAGTCAAGCATAGGGTAGGGACAAGGGGGAGGTGTCAGCTAGTGGTGCTGTGAAACAGATTCCTGAATTAAACCACATCTGGAAAAGTCTCCATTTCTTTATTTTGAGAGCATTGTCTTAACTCTAGTAATAGTAATGGGACACTGTATGATATGGCAGGAGAGGAAATCCACTGGGCATGTCTAGGAGATGAAAAGGGAAAAATCATGAAATAAGTAGGAGATGGGTCAGAACACCTAAGTTTAAATCTTGAATCTTCTGCTTCTACTTCCCAATTGTATGGTTTGAGATAGGACATGTCATCTGTTTGAGCCTCAGTTTCTTCATGAATAAAATCCAAATAATTAGACACACAACTTGCAGGATTGTTGTGATAGTGAAAACTAAAGTGATTAGCTCAAGGCCCATTACATGCCAGATGCCCAAAATGTGTAGGTCATTATTACTAAGAGTTGGCTGAGGCATGAGCTGAACCAGGTATTAGTTGTAGCTTGAGGTTAGAAAAATTTAGATATTAAAGTTTCTCCAGGATTTAAAGGAGAGACTGAAGTTCATGTAGACTACACAGTTTTTATAATGCCTCATTCATACTTGCCTGGAAATCGAGAACTTCATCGTTCTGGATGAAGCATACATTGTAGGGACTAGGAAACTAAAAATGACATTTTCCAGGCTTACCTAAAATTAAAATTCTGGATGTGATTTAGGTTTTGCCTATTAGATGCACTCATGGAAGACTTGAATTAGTAAAAAAAGAAAAATAAAGGAAAACAGAGATATAGAGGCAGTGGCATGCAAGTGTTGGGGAAATATGGTTAAAATAAAAAATTTCTGCCAACCCAGAAAAACTCTCCACAAAGGTAGAAGAGAAAGAAAATGGTTTTATTATTGAATAAGCATAAACCAGGATATGATGTGCACTACAGGTAATCTGCTAAAATAATTTCAAAGACATAAAGAAATTTTACCCTTTTATATCACCAAGAAGATACAACTCAATCGATATGCTCTCATGATAAACCATAACTAGGGTTCTAAGAGGACTTGCTAGCATCATTTATCACACAGTGTTGATCCTAAATTCACCTGGCAGTTGGATTAGCCACCTGTGTTTGCCCATTGCCTATATTGAAAGGAAAAATAAAATGATTATGTCTTTATGACAGGAGTCATAAAGTGATTTGATCATCATCAAATCATCACACATGCTCACCTTTATTTGGTGCGTTCTATGGGGCACATACTTTCCATGTGCCAATTGAAGTCAGGTTCTTACCCTCCCACAGATTGGGAGATTCAAGAGCTGTCTTCTTTGACGATTATATTTCAGAATTGATTATTGATTTCCAGGTCCTTGAGGAAATAGTCCTGTATTATAAAATTGGCAAGAGGCTTATTTAGCTTTCAAAAAGAGTTACGTACATTTCAAAGAGGCAGAGAAATACAAGGTTTTTTAGAAGTAAATGCTCTAAGAAAAGGTATGGGGAGAAGTCACTTTTTTTTCTATAGGAAGAATTACTTAAAAAAAAAATTTAGATTTGCATTTGCCCTTATACAAGTTTTTTCTTGGCACTGCATGGTCTTGAAATCAGTAATTCAGGTGATGGTTTCCTGATCAACAATCGTAGGAGATAACATTTTTCCTCCATTGCAACCAAGATGATGGTTCTATTTGGACTAAAACTTCCTGACTTGCCAGCTCACTAATCATGACAATGGGCAGTCCTTTGGGGGGACAGTTCTGCAGTGTTGATCCACAGTAGCCTGGATATTGCCCCTTCAACTTTTCCAGTGAGTTTGTATTCACTTAATTCATCATACTAAATCTCTTTCTTTTTAAGTACCTGGAGTGGTTTCTGTTCTCCTCAACTGAACTCCATCTAATACAAAACCATATACATATCATCTAAAATACATATGATTCTTGAAGACAGTGTGGCGATTCCTGAAAGAACTAGAATTTGACCTTCCATATGACCCAGCAATCCCCCTATTGGGAATATACCTGGAGGAACTCAAATTATTCTACCAAAAAAATACCTGCACACGTATGTTTGTTGCAACTCTTTTCACAATAGCAAAAACATGGAACCTATCATGTTGCCCATCGAAGTTGGACTGTATAAAAAAAAGTACATATACACGATGGAATATTATGCAGCCATAAAGAAGGACAAATATATGGATTTTACAACAACTTGGATGGATTTGGAGTCGATCATACTTAGTGATTTATCACAGAAACAAAGAGCAGAGTTCCATATGTTCTCACTCATAAGCAGAACTTGGACAATTATAATGCTATAAGAAAGCAATTGGCAGTATTGGGAAACTGTCAGGGGAGGAGGGGTGGGATTAGCAATTGAGGGAAACTGCTAGGGGAGGGAGGGGCATACCTCATCAACAAGGGTATCTGCTGGTTCGCGACCCCCCTGGGCAGCGAGACCTCATCTCTACAATAAATCAAAAAATCAGCCGGGCGTGGTAGCGCATGCCTGTAATTCCGGCTACTCGGAAGGCTGAGGCGGAAGGATCGCCGGAGCCCAGCAGGTCGAGGCTGCGGTGGCCGCGAGCGGCCACTGCACTCCAGTCTGGGCGACAGAGTGAGACTCCAACTCAAAACAACAACAAAAAAAAACCAAGGGTATCTGCATATCAATGTTTGTATATCTAAACCTGAAATGTACCTCACATCTTTATAATAAAAATTAAAATAAAATAAGAAAAATAAAAAAATAAAAAATATCATTGTGAAGTTACATCTTTAAAATAAAATAAAGGGAAAAAATAAATGAATAAAATACATATGATTCACCTAATGAACCATGACTGTTTTAGGCCAAGTTTCCTTATTAATATAATAAGTTCTTCAAATAACTTCTGTGTAAAAGTCAATGTTCAAACATATATATTTTTAAACTTTTGATTGTTTGATAGATTATATGAAATAAATGAAATTGAAATTTTTTTTAGCTGGAATCTCACTGTTACCCAGGCTGAAGTGCAGTGGCACACTTATGGCTACTGCAGCATTGACCTACTAGCTCAGGCAATCCTTCTGCCTCAGCCTTTCAAGTATCTGGAACCACAGGCACGAGCCTCACGCCTGGCTAATTTTTTTGATTTATTGTAGAGACGAGGTCTCCCCAAGTTGCCCAGGCTGGTCCTGAATCCCTGGGCTCAGGCAATCCTATCACCTAAGTCTCCCACAGTGCTGAGATTACTGGTGTGAGCCACTGCGCCTGACAAGTGTGTCCTAAACTAACTGGAGAAACTTAAAAAGTATATTTCATTGGCAGAAATTTCTTTTTTTCTTCTCTTTTTTGAAAAATAAAAGAAATACAATTTTTGAGTAAGGTAGTCCAAAGCATAATGAAATTTAAAAATAGAAGAGATGTGGCTTATCTGGGATGATCCTATCCCCATATCTCAAAGAACAATGCTGTTTTGTATAGTAGTGTCCAATTCCTCTTATCCTCACAGGCATTATGTTGGTCTTCTCATCAATAGGTGGAGGCCAATTATCTTACGCCTGAATCTCTGCTGGCCTTGCACTTGCAATTAATCAATGGAGTGTGGCAGAAATGACTCTGTGCTAGTTCTGATCTAGCTTTAAGAGGCCTAACGAATTGCTTTCTTGGAAGCCAGCTATATATATTTTTCTGTCTTGCTGAAGAGAAAGTCCAGTTGGAAAGAGTCGCAGGGATGTGAGACTTGGATGGGAGACAGAGAGATAGATCAGTCAGCCACCAGCCATTCCAGCCACACTGTAAGGTAGAAGACATCCCTAGGTATTTGCAACTGTTGGCCGTTCCCTCGAAAGCCCTTCACTCTTTCCTTGCTAGTTTTAACTCACCATTGAGGGCTCAGCTCAAGCATCATTAATTGCAGATCTCTCAGAGAAGAATGGAGCTGTGATCAATATTGCCTAAATCATCTAGGGATCCTAGCCAGGGGGAGATGGGAAATGAAAAGCCTTGTTTACATTCACACAGCACATTTGTCCCCAAGTCCACAGCACTTGGCATCCATTTGCTCTGGTGGTCGTGGTCTCTGCCTCTCATAGGACACTGTACAAACCTCTCGGCACTCCCTTGACATGTGACTCTGCACTGCCCATAGACTACTGTGCTCCTGAATTTCCTGAGAACATCTAGTTCCACAGAGCTCCCATTGTCAAGCTTCTAACAGAGTTCTTTCCACTTATCATAATTGTATCCTTCTATGAAAGCACAGTCATTCAGCAGAAGAATAGGAAAAGCAAACAGAACAAGAGCCTTACCCTTTCACCATAGGGAAATGTACAGTCACTGAATATTTTTAGGGCGCGTATCATGTGCCAGTCATTGTGCCAAGAACTGGAGTTACAGAGTGAACAAAACAGATACAGAGCAATTAGATCTGTGATGAGTATTACAATGTAAGAAATACAGGGTTGAATAAACTATGGTCCAACTTTAGCAATATATTTTATGTAAAGATGAACTAATACACAGAGAATATCTGATTTGTAACATAATACTTGGCTTAATAAATGTAAGTAGAAACAATTAATACTAATTAGTCCGCATTAGCACAGAGATACACTAATGGCAAATCTTAAACTTTTAATACATTATCATCCTTAAATAGGCATAAAATCCCTTTAAGGGACAGCCAAGGATGGGGCAGTGAGAGTGCTCTACTCTGGCTATACGCAATCAAAGGGTGCTTTGTTTGTAGAGAACTTTAAAACAATAGTAAAAAGGCTAGGTGGTCTGCTTTTGATTATTACCACATGCAGGCAATTTTAACAATCTTAGTGGCAAAATATCCTTCCCTGTGAAAAAAATCTTCTGTTGGTCTAGATTCTAAATAATTGTTGTGGTTATCACTGAATTTTAATAATATATGTCAGCTTCAAATTAGCATATTTATTTTGTTATTTATTCTTTCAGAAACATTGACTTTTACACAGAAGCTATTTGAAGAACTCTTCAGTTCTACATTTGGTCTCCTACACACATAAAAATCCAGAAACGTGTTCATTTGAGAGGAAGGTTGAAATATTTTAATATTGTTTTGGGTACAGTTCATCTTTTTATTTATTTATTTTTTTGAGTGTAAGTGATGAGCAGTGATGTGATTTTGTGTGGTGAGTGTGTGTATGTGTTCCTAGAATAAAGAGAATACAAACTGAAACAACAAGGAGATAACACTAAACCCCAAAAAAAGAGCAAGAATTTAAAATAATTGATAATGCCAAGTGTTGACAAAGATGCAGAGCACTGCCAGTGGTTCACCATCTCTTTGGGAAAACTGTTTTATATTACAAATTGAACATCTTCATACCTTAGTACCCAGCAATTACATTTCTAGCTAACTATCCAACAGAAATTTATATGTACGCAAAAAAGACGTTTAAAAAAATTCAGACAATATCATTTGTAACAGCTCAACATGGAAATATTTCAAGCTTCTGTAAAGAATTGAACAAATAAACAAATTGTGGTATATTTATATACTAACATACAGCAAAGAAGAAATCATCTATATATGAACAACCTGGAAGAATCTCAGAAATGTAATGTTGAACTTTACAAACCATATGCAAAATAATACTTTATTTATAATGCCATTGATATAAAATTCAAAAACAGAGAAAAATACTCAGTGGTGGTAACACTCAGGGTGATTCTTATCTTTTGAGAGGATGGAAGGATGTGGCTTGGGAGAGGCATGAGAATATTTTCTGGTGTTCCCTAGTAATGTTTAATTTCTTGATATCATTGGTGTTATATGGATTCAATAAAATGCACCTTTATGATTTGTGTACTTTTCTGAAGGTATATTTTTATAAATGTTTATTTAAAGACATAGCTAAACCATTAATGTATGAATGAAAGCTATTACAGGCATCATATTTTTGTTTGTTTTTGTTTTATTTTGGAGTCGGGGTCTCATTGTATTGCCCAGGGTAGAGTGCAGTAGCATGATCACAGCTCACCAAGGCTTTGTCCTCCTGGGCTCTAGCCTCCTGGATGAGTATCTGGGACTATAGGCACACATCACCACGCTTGACTAATTTTTTGAAATTTTTTTTTTTTTTTTTGTAGGGACAAGGTCTCACTATGTTGCCTATGCTTGGTCTCAAACTCCTGGGCTGAAGCAATCTTTTTTGGTATTATTGTACAGTCTGATATGGGTGGACTCATGAGTCTAGTTGTAACACATACCCCACATCTTTAAAATAAATAAATAAGAAAGAAAATCTGAAGCCAAGAAATTCACACTTGCAAAACAAATAAACCGAGGAGTGTTATTTACATAGTACTGAGTGCATCCTTTAAGAAATGCTTTTTTGTGTGCATTAAAATATAACATGATTTTCAAATATTTCATTTCAATACTCAGGAAGAAATCTATTATGTAACTTTAAAAAGAGAATTAAACATTCCATTTTTCATCTCACCTCTATGTTTCTAGTCCCTGAATATCTCTCTTATGAGACTCATGGAATATCCCCACCATTTTTAGAATGAGCGTTATTCAGTAGTATTTGTATCATGCTTGAGAGCTTTCTCATTGATTGCACAACAAGCCTCAGAGGTAAAGGAGGCAGATCTCAGCCTCACATTCTGCCTGAGCAAACAAGCTCAGAGTGGCTAAGAGATTTTCCTCATATCCCACGCTCACATGGAGCTATACCCTTGTCTAGTATTCTCTCTTCAGTAGACTTTGAATTTATCAGATTTCTTGGTTGCAAGCTACAAAACCAACACTAGTCATTTTAAGACAAAGGAAAGAAAAGAAAAGGGAGGGAAACCGAACTATATTAGAAGTATGTTGACAAGAGGCTGGAGCACGTCTTGAAAATTGGCAGTTACCAGGCAGCTCTAGAGACTTGGCATCAGAAACCCTACTGCAGAAACTCTATGGTCTTTGTGTTGCTGCTGGGATGATTCTGAAATCCAAAAAGATTTTCCTTGCTAAGGATTCAAAGTCCCAGGAAGGAGGCTGAGTTGGCTCAATTTAACTTTTATGCCCACTCCCTGACAGTACTAAAGAGCCAGGAAGGATTTGGGTCCCTTTTTTCCTGGGGAGAAGCAGTTAAGATTGGTGAATTTTCCAGAAGGGATATCAGAGTCAGGGACTTCCCTCAAAGGGAAATTTGGATGCGAACTGTAGTGAGCCATTCGATGCCAGAGAGCCCCAAAATGGCAAACCTCTTCCATTACACAGGTCCCCTCACTGGAGAAAATACCAGCGAATTCACTTTACCAGCTGCAGTCATGATCAAGGTAGATGTCTGAGGGGTGGTCTAGGGAGGACCGCAGACTGTGAGCAACAACAGACTCTGAAGACATTCAAGGCTGAACCACACTGGTGGCTCCTGGTGACTTTGCAGCCCTTCTGGTTGCATGAAGCTGTGTTACTTTAAACGGGGCCCAAACGCTGGCTTTCCAGACTGAGGTGATTCTCAGTCTCAACCAGTGAAGTACAAAATAAGACTGCATGCCAATCTCTCTAAAGTTTCAACAGGGTGAAAAAACAAACAACAGAAAAGCTAATGAATATCTAAGTGGACATAAAATAGCAATCAACAACACAGTGGCAACAAGAGAAGCTGAGGCTGCTGCCTAGTGTAGCAGCTGGAATATTTAAAGAAAACAAATGGAATTTTAAGAGAATGTATTTGTTTGCTAAGGCTGCCATCACAAAGGACCATAAACTGGTTGGCTTAACTAACAAGTATATATTGAAATTCTGGAGACTAGAAGTCCAAGATCAAGGTGTGGGTAGGACTGGTTCCTTCTGAGTCGCAGTCTCTCAATCTTTTTGGCATCAGGGACCAGTTTCATGGAGGACAATTTTTCCACAAGCTGGGGGGAGCGGGGTGGAAGAGAGATGGTTTTGGAATGATTCAAGCACTTTATTTCTATTATTATTGCATTGTAATATATATAATGAAATAATTATGCAGCTCACCATAGAAAAAAGGGTGCACACAAAAGAGATAAATAAAATAAGGGGTGGGCCACGCACAGAATAAAATAAGTGTCAGATTCTGACTTCAAGCCTTCACCAGATGCAGCTATGCAACTGAAGTACATCAACTCACTTGCCACTCAGTGATAGGATTTTGATATGAGTCTGCAAGCAATTGATTTATGATGGTCTCTGTGTAGTCAAACCTCACTGCTAATGTTAATCTGTATTTGCAGCTGTTCCCCAGTGCTAGCATCACTACCTCAGCTCCACCTCAGATCATCAAGCATTAGATTCTCATAAGGAGCATGCAACCTAGATCCTCACATGTGCAGTTCACAATAGAGTTCTCACTCCTATGAGAATCAAATACCACCACTGATCTGACAGACTACAGTGCTCGGATGGTGATGCTAGTGATGGGGTGTGACTGTAAATACAGTTGAAGCTTTACTTGCTTGCCTGCTACTCACCTCCTTCTGTGCATCCCAGTTCCTAACAGGCCATAGACCAGTACTGGTCTGTGACCTGGGTGTTGAGACACCTGCCTTCAGAGGACACCGAGGAAGAGTCTGTGTCAGGTCTCTCTCCTGGATTTTGGTGCTTTGCTGGCAGTTTTTGGTGCTTCTTGGCTTGTAGATACATTACACCAATCTCTGCATTCTTGTTCATATGTTCTTTCTGCCTGTGTCTGCCTCTGTGTCCCAATGTCCTCTTTGTATGAGTACACAAGTCATACTGGATTACAGTCCAATTCTACTAACCTCATTTTAATTTTGTTACCTCTGTAAAGACCCCATTTCTAAGTAAGGTTACCTTCTGAGGTACCAGGGGTCAGGCTTTAAATTTGAGAGGACACAATTCAATCCATAAGAAAGATGGGCTTGCTATTAGTCAAGGGCAACACTTTGTAGTTTGTAGTACCTTTGTCTAGGGGACCAAAAAAGGTATGTTCAACACTGCTTCATATATGGAAACAGCTCAGTGTGTGAGAAGGTCAGTGATTTTACTAGACTTGAATGACAACTCTAAGGCCACAGGTATTATGTCTGGAGGTCTGACCTTTATTAACTCTGCTAAATGTCCAGTTTCATGTTTACTATAAAATATAAAGTTCTTTTTTTTTGAGTTGGAGTCTTACTCTGTCACCCAGACTGGAGTGCAGTGGCTGCTCCCGGCCACTGCAGCCTCGACCTGCTAGGCTCCGGCGATCCTTCCGCCTCAGCCTTCCAAGTAGCAGGAACTACAGGCGCGCGCTACCACACCTGGCTAATTTTTTGATTTATTGTAGAGATGAGGTCTCGCCTGCCTAGGCGGGTCTTGAACCCGCGGGCTCAGGCAATCCACTCACCTCAGCCTCCCAAAGGCGCGGGATTACAGGCTGAGCCACCGTTATATTTATAACATAACATGTTGTGTGCCATATGTTATTCAACACATTTATTTTATTTAGAAGTTTCATTTCTTTCATTTTAATCTTAGTTTCCCAAAGCATTGAGGATTTTGTTTTCATTAATAATTTTTAGTTGTTAAATATGATATCACTTGTAGAGAGGAGTTAAAGGTTTAGGATTTAATAACATTTATTAAGAAATTATTATGTGCCTGGAACATAATAATATCTTTATGTAGACTATTTCATTTAATTACTGAAGTATTCTAATTTTACCCATGAGGAAGCCGAGGCTAAGGAAGGTTTCATGAATTTCTCAAGGTCAATAGCTTACAGTGAGAGGAAAATATGAACTCAGGCTGATTTTAAAGTCCAAGTGTCATCTCTCTACAGTACTGCTGAGGAAACAATTTCCATAAATTGAGATGATACAAAACTTGCCTTTTTGTTCCATGCTCACAAACAAGTATCTTTACTATTCATAACTGAAAATTATCTAAACTATTTGCTGGTGGGTACCAGCAACATTGTAATCAACTGTTCAGCATATCTTCTGGGGAAAGCCATTGGTGGGGGGGAGGAAGGGAGGAAAGGCTGTATCAAGCCACCTGTGAAGTTTCTGGGCATACACAAGACTTCAGGGCTGCTGTCCTTCTCCCTCCTTCCAGAAACAGGTGGTACGGAGGGAATCCTCTACTCAGAAAGGAAGACAGAGGGCCAGGCCTAGTGCTGGAAGCTGACCACTGAAAGCTGACTAGAGAAGGCCAGAGCACTTTGGTTTTGGGGGTGGGTGGGTAAATATTATGTTGGAAAAAGATTCTTTAGGTATCATCGCTTTATTTGTTTTCTTTATGTCATGTAAATATTTATTACATTATGTCTTCTTTTATAGTTATTCATGATTATTTCTCAATACTCCTCCCCCATCTCTGCCACATGATTTTGAGCTCTTTGAGGGAAGACAGAGTCCCTAATAAAACTAGGCACAATGCTTAGCACACAACAGGCAATCTATATTTACCGGATTGAAATGAAAATGAAGGCCCTGACCTATCATCAAGAAGGTACATAGTAGAAATACTTTATTCTTGCCATTGTCCCTCACTTTCTCGGAGTTCCACTTTGTGATATAAAACATTGATTTATAAGGTAGCTACCAGGAGGTAGCTTATGATTATAAAGCAAAATTGGGTGAATTATACTGCTCTGGGATTCAAATGAGAAATAGGAAAGTGTTCCATTGACCAAGAAACTGGGAAGCAGTGCTAATCAGCCCCTGCCAGACTGAATTGGTGCCCCAGGTTCATTGCTACTACTACTATTACTAATAAAAAGTTTTTCTCATATCAGTTACCCTTGAAACACCTGCCTTGAAGCAACTATTTAAGAAAGACAGTTGGTTCTATTCATTTGCACCTGACTCAGCTACAAGGTGACAGGGGTGACAGTTTTCCCCTCTAGTGCTGACCACACAAAAACTCATAGCTTACTTTCTTTCATCTGTTTTCTTTTTTCTCATTTACTTAAAACAATTTTTTTTTAAATTTTAAAGATGTGAGATACAATTCAGGGTTAGGTATACAAATGGTTATTGTACAGGTGAAGTTTGGGCATCACTTTGGTCCCCACTTCACTTGGTTTGAGATCAGGTACACTTATTGATGAAGTGTGCACCCCCCACCCCCGACAGTTTCCCACTACTGCCAATCCCTTATGATAATTGCTCAGGGTTCGCTTAATATCATCGCTTTCTTCCCTGGACCCAGGTCAGCACATCTCTGGGTGATGTCATGTAAGACATTCAACACTGAAAGATGAATGTGTCTCCATACAGCACACACTGCATGATATTAGATTTTTATTGATTTCAAGGAGGAGAAAGACACAGCTGCCTCAAATAACAAACTTTCATCTTCTGTAGCAGGTAATGGATGATAAAAACCTGCATCCTTTTCTTTTCAATATCTGGGAAGAGAGAGGAGAGGGGAGGCGGGATATATTAAATTATCCTTTGGGAAGCTTTAGCTTCAGGGTGCCTCGGGACTTAACCTGGAAATATGCCACATCAAGTATGCTAGGGGGCACAAGAAGAAATTAATCTTGCCATCAGTAACACTTTGCATTTGGAAATTCTCTATGTAAAAATGTACTAGCTTCTCTGAATGATACCCTATGTCTTTAAAAAAAAAAAAAAAAGTACCAGCTTCCAAGAGTTCTGGCTATTATCTTAATTGCCTTTGCAACACAGCAAATATTTTCCCTCCTCTTGTAAAGGGAAGGTAATTTACCCTTTATCTCTCTTTCTCCCTGACTGTGTGCGAATGGTATAGCCTTTAGCAGTTTTGTTGGATGGGATTGATAGCTATAAAAACAAATTCCTCATAATCTTATAAAGTTATTCGTTTCCTCCAGGAATGTGCTGAGGTGTCCACAGCCGCCTGCCCACAGTGTCAGAGAGTAAAAGTGGTGTGATGATGACCCAGTTGGATGGTGAATGGAGGATTCACGACACCAGGTACTGGGCAGCCATCAGGACATAGGCTTGTCCCACAGCAGCAGAAAGTTGCTCATAGGCCAATAACAAGGCTGAGAAATGGCCCGATGCAAACAGAAACCAGTCCCGAGTGCGCCCCAGCTCTGCCTGTCCAGTCAGGGCCAGGAGGCGGAACACTCCCTCACTGCTGACAAGGCAGAGCAGAGCTCACAAAGGGCTCCCTGTTGGCTCTGCACATAGACCTCCCACAATCACAGATAAAACAGAGGTGGATTAACACACATTAGAAACTAAGCAAATAACTTAAGGGATGCTATTTAAACATGCTTATATATCTAGATCTTGATGATCTTTTATTCATTTTATGGTAATACAAATATAACAGCTTGAGATATTTTTAGTCCTGTGCAGTGTATGCTAAAGTAACTTCTGACTTCTCTGGATTTCAGTCTGAATCTTACTTAGCTATGAATCCAATTAGCAGGGAGTTTGCCAAATAACTTATATGTGGAGAGGGTTGGGGGAGGGAACCCCACAGCTACACTGATCAGGGAAGGAAATTATGAACAAGCGTTTGTAGACAAAACTGCACTTTCTTCCTCTGCTTGTGGCCTCCTTGGTAAGTTTATGCAAGACTACTGAGGAAAGTTTCATCACAGCCATAGCCAAAGAGATACAGTGTGGCCTAACCGAATATTTTCTATGAATTGTCATCTTTACATCTTTAAACTGAGAATGTCTCATTATTAGGCTAACAGAAAAGTGTTATGCATTTATGTTACGATATCCAAAAAAGGTACTTAGTGGTTATTGGGTAAGAGGCACTAAATACTCATAGACAGTCACCAATATTCAATAAGAACAGTTGAATTTTCCAATAGATTCTTTTATCTTTACATGATGACTTTACATTTCATTTATTCTTAAAAAAGGAGAAGGACAAGACTCCAAATGTTTGAGTTACTGTCATCTTGTACCTTTGAACTGAAACTATTGGAGCAATTGCCTTTGCTGTAAGTGGTACCAGGTAAGAAAAGTTAACCTCGTGTACCTTCTTTTTCCCTTGGGAGAATGGTATTTAAACTACCACGTACTAACTGGCTACTTCAAATCCATTCTGGAAAACCAGTTAAGTAGAAATAATCTCAAAAGATTAAATATTCAGAAAAGGACGTTCCCTTGACTCTGGAAAATGAAAGCACTCTGAACAGCCAAAAGGGTGGCACTTTTACTGTCTCTTCTCTTTGGGTTACGTTCAGGTTGAGAAACCACATTACTCCACAGAGGCTGATGCAGAAAACAACACAAAGAAATGTTGGAACAGAGAAATATGTAACAACGAGGTATAAGTGGGAAAATGTTGGTAATATGCTGCTTGTTCTAATCCTCCCCTAACTCCCAATTCTCTCTCCTTCTCTTTCTCCCTCCCTCTTTCTCCCTGTCTGCTTTTTAAATTTTTCCTTCTCTCATATGGAAAGGATTCTCTGTTGCTTCTTTACATATGACATCTCAAAAACAGTCATTTCTAAGTTCTGAGCATTCTGAAAGAGTAAGCCTTCTGATCCTTTCATTTTCTATGCAAGAGTTCCCAATAATTTTACTAGTTTTGGGACCCACTGCATTGGAGGTGCTAGGTATTGGGAAATCCCCTGTGGAGTGCCTATAAACCCTTAGAGAGAAATCTCATGACCACAGCCTTTGGTACATATTACTTAACAGCGTTTGCTGTGGGCATGTCAGAGACAGAGTTATTGATGTCAGGTTGGGAAATACTGCCCATAAGAACCAATGTGTTTTCTCTAGGAATTTCCTACTTCTAGACTAGAGATTATAATTTAATGCTTGGTTAAAAGGTTGAAAGGACACAGGAAAATAAAATTCAGAGACTTTTCAGAGAACAATTCTTTAGAAACACTTATAAGATGAGCTAATACATTCATAATGCTTTCATCAAAAGATCTGATCTTTGGCACCGTATGTTTGAGACACGCAACTGCCTTTGCTGAGAGTCAGCTGGGTGGGCACTTGGCGGCAATTTTTTATGCTGCCAAAGGTAAGAGTTTGTCATTGCTAGTAATTATAAATTATGAAAAGTCAGTCAAATGGGAGCAATCATGAAAAATGACCCATGAGCCACTTCTTATGAAGTTGCCAAAATAAGTAAGGGATTTTTTTTTCTAATGAATAAAACAAGTTTAGTCTTTTCTGTGTGTCATTAAGAAAGTCAGTGGTAGAATATATTAAGTACAAATGACTCAGGCAGCAAACCATAAGCACTCATTCATGACAATAGTGTATGACTCAACTCCAGTGTTTCACTTCTTGTTTTGAGAAGATCAGGTTTCTTGAAGGATATGAAGCCCAGATACATCAAAGGTAAGATGCAAAGTCATTTAGGGGGGAAATTTTCTATAGGAAGAGAGGCTGCCACCATTATCATTAAGCATCTACTATTAATCAAGCACAATTCCTGGCACTTTGCATATCTGATCTCAGGTACTGGGCTCTGCAACTCTATGTAGTTGTTATATTTATTTCTGTATTTCAGATAATCATCATCGGGGAATTTAAGTACATTTTGCAAAGTCTCACAGAAGGTAAGTTGACTTCAGAGAGTCACAGGCCATTCTGATTCCAGATTCCAGAGCCCACACATTTATCCATTGCTCTTTACATCAGTGAACATCAATGGCACCCAATAAAGGGGAAGTGAAATCTTAGTAGGGCTGCTGAACAGATTTGTGAATGAATGGAAGGAAAACTCTCACTGCTGGCTATAGAAAGGATCATATTAATTCTATGCTCTTACCTTTAAACCAACTTGTCACAAACCCTCACCATACTAGGTATTAGCTCACTCAGTGGGTGGAATTCATCCAACAAACTCCAATTTCATCCTCTTTCTCTGACCTTGTTTAGCATCTCATCTTGACTCCCACTTGCTATCTACTTCCTCCTTACATTCCTGACTCCTTCTATCCTTACCTCTATAGTTTGTCCTCTAGGTGCTCCCTTGGGCAGAAATTCACAAATCTTATTTTTGTGTTTCATTCTCTGCCTTTTACTTGTACCTATGGAACCTGAGGGCCAGGTCTGCTCATCACAGGAAGAGCGTCACAGGAAGAGCGTTGCATTGTGTTCAGAAAAGTATACTTAATCATTAGTAACTGTGTTTGGACATTGTTAAGCCATTTCTTTTAAAGCTGTTAAAACCATTTTTATGTATTCTTTGGCAGTAAATTGACCTTCCGGTCAAGTTTGAGCATTTGATGAATCAATTCTTTCCTCACTTCCTGAGTAGAAGCTAGAAGTAATGACTGAACAAAGCTCAACCCAGCAGGGGTTGCCTCTCCTATGTGGGACTTTCTTCCACTTTCTAGAAGTAGAGGTGGAATTCCTGAGAGTCACACCCTAGAGACAATATGGCAGGGACATGGAGAGACATTCTATTGTGGTGGCTGGGGAGAAGGAGAACTTCCTGTGGTCAAGTAGAGTCTGGAGAGTCTTGGTTGGAATGAGGGCCTGTTGTGATTGTAACAGGTACCCCGACACCTCCCTGGAATGGGCCTTGCAGCTCATTTCTCTCTAACTGGAGCCAGAGGCAGGGGCTAGAGGTACTGCAAGCACTGATTTTTCTTCCCTTACAAAAGTCTCTGAGATTTATATGCTGAGAATGAACAAAAAGATGGCGGCAAATCTTTAGGAAATTGTCCAAATATAGTTAGGATGATTAAACATTTTTCTAAACATAGTTAATATTTAGCATTTCAAGCGAAAAAAAGTTAATACTAATTTTTGTTTTAAATGTAATTTTCAGTTTGCTAACATTTAACATCTACATTTTAATATTTTTCAGATTTTTAACTAGCTTTTTAATCTTTATAATTTTAAATTGACCCAGAGTATATATCAAATTATTTTGGATGCAAAATGTCTAATCCATTAAAATATTATTTCTAAACGTCCTTGCTTCCTTTCCATGGATTTGAGCAGTTTTATATTTTTAAGATGAAACTTTCTGCAAACTGTTATCTTTCTGTTTCTGAATTTCTTGTTAGAAATCAAAATGCCAGTATTTTATCTTTAATAGTATGCTTGGCTAATTCTTTGTATTAAATGTTTTTTAAATTACATTTAAAAGTTTAATTTAGTAAACATTCAATTTTATTTTATTTTGTGTTTTCTTTGAGTCGGTCTTCCTCCATTGCCCAGGCTGGAGTGTAGTGGCATGATCATGGCTCACTGAAGCCTCGACATTCTGGACTCAGGATATCTGTCCACCTCAATCTCCCAAGTAGCTGGGACTACAGACACATAATACTCAGATAGTTTTTTGAGCTTTTGTAGAGACAAGGTCTGGCTATGTTGCTTAAGCTGGTCTCAAGCTCCTGGGCTAAAGCTACCTTCCTACCTCAGCCTCCCAAAGTGTTGAGATTAGAAGCATGAGCCACATGCCCAGCCTCAATTTTATTTTAACTGTAAATTACCTTTAATTAAAATTAAAATTTTCTGTGTTTTAAAATTTAAATTAGTTAAATTAAAAAAATTACTTGCTGCCGGGCTCGGTGGCTCAGCCTGTAATCCCACGCCTTTGGGAGGCTGAGGTGAATGGATTGCCTGAGCCCGTGGGTTCGAGACCCGCCTGGGCAGGCGAGACCTCATCTATACAATAAATCAAAAAATTAGCCGGGCGTGGCAGCGCACGCCTGTAGTTCCAGCTACTTGGAAGGCTGAGGCGGAAGGATCGCCGGAGCCCAGCAGGTCCAGGCTGTGGTGGCCGGGAGTAGCCACTGCACTCCAGTCTGGGCGACGGAGTGAGACTCCAACTCAAAAAAAAAAAAAATTACTTGCTAAAATATAAATTGAGACTGACATACCATTTGAGAAATTGGTAAAATAATATTAAATCTGCTTAAGTTTTGGAAAAGTAATTTTATTATAAAGCATCTGAAAAAATCAAAAGTCACATGCTAAAATTCTGAGTGGAAAAGTACTTATTAAAATTTCAATGAATTTGTGATTTCCCTTCATTTTAGCATTCTATTAGGGTTATTTCATCAGGTAGTCAGTCAAGCTTAGTTTAGTCAATATACAAAAGAATATATTTGACCACATGTAATCAAATATGCTCACCAAAACTGTTAGAAAGAGCAGTATGTCAATTTTGTTATTCTGAAAATTGATTATTTCAAGAATCAATTTTTGGTGAATTGGCCTGCCTCTCTCTACAGAGCTTCACATTTAAAAATAAACACAAGAACATCAATAATACTGGCAACATTTATTCTAAATAGATGGTGAGCCAGCACTGTGTTAGATACTTTGCAGTCATTGTTTTCATTTAATCCAAACAACAACTTTTTGAATTATATATTATTATAATTTTGTAGAGGAGAGATCTGGGGTCCAACGAAGTTAAGAATGTAAGTTGCCAGAGGAAAGCAGAGTCAAAATTGTTTGTCTCAAAGGTCAGGCTGCCTAGTGTAGTTCCCAAGTTGTAAAGTGCAAGATGGATTTAACCTTCCTTGTCCTAGATCAATAGAGTTTGAGATGAAGAAAGATCCTTCTTGTACTTTACTGCCTAAATGGGAGGAGCTCAGCATGCTAGTATATTGCAGCATCTGGATCAGATAGCAAGTGGACCATTTTCACTCAATTGCACAGAGAGTAGGAGCCACAGTACAGGTGGCACAGGTGATGGGGTCAGGTCCAGGCATCCTGCCTTCAGGAGGGCGAGACACTGGCATCTGCTAGCTGTGGCTACAGCTCTACATTCAGCATGGTTAGTTGTCTGCTGGTTCCTGACTGCTCAGCACAGTTCATTATTTTTCCCTGTGAGATCCTTAGGTCTATTAAATACAAAAGAGGGCAGCCTAGAACTAGCTGCTCTCTGGAATGATGTCAGTCAATCCTGAATAGCTGAGAGGAAGGCAGGGGTGGGGGAGTGGTGGTCTCCTGTCTTATAACCTCAAAACATAGAATTTATGGGCATATCCTCAAGTCTAGTTCAAAGCATCCTGCTGTAAGGGATCATTGGAGCAAGAACACATGGGAGGGTTTTGACTTGATTCTGGCAAACTTTTGTTCAGGTAGCTTGGGATGAGATATTTATAGGCTGACGTGTTATATGGACCTTAGATCTTTATTAATACCAGCCAGCCAATACCTCTCCTTCTTCCTTTCACATTACTTTTATAACTGTCATGACCAGCCTTGAGTGAGTACATACACACACACACACACACACACACACACACACACACACACACACACACACACACGTTTGTTATATACTGTATCACACTGATACTCAGGTACTGCTTCCCCTTTTCCACTGCAGCCCCAGAAAAACAGGGTTTGAGAAAGAAGGGAAGGGAAGTTTGGAAGATTTCTTTTTCTTTCTTCTCAGGATAATGTGGTACCATATCTAGCAGATTATTTCTTCTTCTAATCCCTCATTTCAGACACTTCTCAGAATGAATGTCTCTAGCTAGCGAGATGGTAAGTCTTTAATGTACATATTGTAGTTTATTGTTTAAGTTTACAGTTCAGTGGTTTTTTTTTTTTTTCTTTTGAGTTGGAGTCTCACTCTGTCGCCCAGACTGGAGTGCAGTGGCCACTCCCGGCCACCGCAGCCTCGACCTGCTGGGCTCCAGAGATCCTTTCGCCTCAGCCTTCCAAGTAGCCGGAATTACAGGCATACACTACCACGCCCGGCTGATTTTTTGGTTTATTGTAGAGATGAGGTTTCGCTGCCCAGGCGGGTCTCGAACCCACAGGCTCAGGCAATCCACTCACTTAAGCCTCCCAAAGGTGCAGGATTACAGGCTGAGCCACCGAGGCTGGCTTTGGTTTTTTAATATATTCACCAAGTTGCACAATCATCACTACTAATAACAGAACATCATCCCAACCCCAAAAGAAACCCTGTTCCCAATAGCAGTCACTTCTCTTTCCTTCTTCCCAAGTCCCTGAAAATCTACTTTCTGTCTCACTTCTTGTCTCTTTAGATTTCTATTTTCTGTCTCTCATCTACTTTTTGTCTCTACAGATTTGCCTATTCTGAACATTTCATAAAAAAATAGAATCACAATATGTGGCCTTTGTGTCTGGCTTCTTTCGCTTAGCATAGTGTGTTCAATGTTCAGCCATGCTATTGGCAGTGTTAGTACTTTGTTTCTTTGTACAACTGAATAATGTTCCATTGTATGAATACACCACACTTGTTAATGTATTCATCAGTCAATGGACATTTCAGTTGCTTTCACTTTTTTGACTCTTCTGAAAAATGCTTCTGTAAGCATTCACGTACAGGTTTGTGTGGGCATATTCATTTCTCTTGAGTAATGCTTAGGAGTAAATTGTTGGGTGATACGGCAACTTTATGTGTAACTCCCTGATAAACTGTCAAATTATTTTCCAAAGTGGCTGCACTATTTTACATCCTCACCAGCAATGTATGAGGGTCCCAACATTTTCTTCAACACGTGTTATTGTTTCTCTTTTTTATCATAACCACCCTACTGGCTGTGAAGTCATTTTGACTTGATTTTTCTAACAACCAATGATGATGAGCATCATTTCATAAGCCCTGTTGGCCTTTTGTATGTCTTTCTGGGAGAAATGTCAATTCAAATCTTTGCTGGCTTTTAAATTTGACTATTTTTCTTTTTATTATTTATTTTCAGGACTCTTTAAATATTCTAGATATCTGTCCTTGTTGAAATAAAAATAAAAATGTAGAGAAGAATTTCTAAATTTAACATTTTATTTGAGATGCAAGAATTATAATTCAGGGCATACACATGGACCCGATGTGTTCTTCAGTACGTCTGAAGAACAAAGAGAAGGTTGGAGGCTTTATAAAAAAGAGAAATGATATGTATTGTTTTTCCAGGAAGTTCATTGGCACTAGTAATGAGGAGCTGACAAGGTTTGATTGGTGAATAATGATGGCAGTGGGTAAAACAAGTCTTAGAGTTGCAGCATGTTGTTTCAGTAGCTATTAGATAAAGTTGACTTCAGGTTACAGCCGGCAGTGTCAGCAGCCAGGCTTGCAGAGAATTGCATTCTTAGTAATGTTACATTCCTTGAGTGCTTTTCCCCTTTGTTTCTCAATTCTGTTTTGGGTGTAACAAGAGAGACCCAATCTGTATGATCAACTTTCACATCACTTATTGGATATGATTTGCAGGTGTATTTTCCTATTCTACCGGCTGCCTTTTTACTTTAATGAGGTTGTGATCCAAGAGCTATTTATTTCCAAAGAAGGGAACAGACTCATTTATATGAAAGAGTTTCTATATGAGACTCTTCATATAGAAGGTAACATTTGGGACAGACCTCGAAATAAATGACAAATATTGCATAAAGCTGAAAACTACTAAAATAAGAATATGCATCATAATATATATAGTAAACACAGATTGTTTAATTAGGGTTGTGGCTCCGCTGTCTGTGCTCTTTATTTTTGTTTGTGCATTTATGATAACCTTCTGTGTTTCAAGTGGCATTCCTTACTCTACTTCCTAGAAGAAAATAAGAGTAGCAAACTCTTTCTTGCTTTCTATATTGACCAGTTCTTCTGAAGAATGGTTTACCAATTATCTATAAATATATCAGCTGGTACCTATGGATACACAGAATAGGAACCATATTTTTCCAGAACTTTTGGGAATAACTCTCAGAGAAATCAAGTCACTGTAATGACAAAAATTTACAAAACTTGCTCTCCTCTATAAAACTTGGAGTGCATATGCATAGGAAATAGATAATTTTCTGTTTTATTAATGAAAAGAAGGCCATGAAATGTTCTCATAGAAACATGGGCACACACAAACAGATACACTGGCTTACAGAACAAAGACAAACTGTAATTCCTAGTGATTTCACGGTGAATCCTAATGATTGTACACAGCACACAGTGAAGCAAGACAACAAAGTAATACCAAGTTAGTCAAGTAAGTTTTAGAAACTAGAAATGGACAATGTCATTAGCGTGTAAGATAAAAATGAAAGAAAATATTGTTAGGGACTGTAAAGCAAGAAATAAGATGTAGTCTCCTGAAAGGGGGAAATATTAAAAAGTCTCAATTCATTGTATGCCGCTGAACAAGGTGTGATTTGTACAGAAAACACTAAGTTAGGAAGGTGACTTCCACATGTCTGCCACTTTGGAAGATGGCTTCTTCCAAGAACAAAAAACTAGGAGGAGAAGGCATATCCTGAAATATTTAGAGAAGCTTCCTTTTTCTGTCTGCCTGAGAGATAACAATAGGAGGTTATGAGGATGAGCGCTTTTAAATGATTGTGGACTGTTTTTATTTTTCTCAAAATCCCAAAATCAGTATAAATAATGGAGACCTCTGATACACTTAGGAAATGGGAAACAATGTTCAATAGTAAGAGTTGGACAGATCCAAACTGATAAAACAAAACAAAACAAAAAAACAGTGGTGGAAAATTCCATCACCTTTGAATATTACTGCCTCTGAAAATACATCAGAACATCTATTGCTAACATTCAGCAGTGGGACACTGAGTTGGAATGATTTAATCAATTAAATACATCAGTTAAATTTTTACCCCCATACCCAGGAAAAGCAGTTTCACATGGAAGATCATCTGGAAAAGGGACATTTTCTAACATAATCACGGACAAGTCTTGATTAGAATTACTTACAGATATTTTGATAGCTCTTGGTCATTAGAGCTTAGCTACTAGGCTGCTCTGTGTAAAGGTCCTATTTTATTTATTTTTTTATTTTTATTTATTTATTTTTTTCAGTTGTAGTCTCACTCTGTCGCCCAGACTGGAGTGCAGTGGCCGCTCCCGGCCACTGCAGCCTCAACCTGCTGGGCTCTGGCGATCCTTCTGCCTCAGCCTTCCAAGTAGCTGGAACTACAGGCGTGCGCTACCACGCCCAGCTAATTTTTTGATTTATTGTAGAGATGAGGTCTCGCCAAGTTGCCCAGGTGGGTCTCGAACCCACGGGCTCAGGCAATCCACTCACCTCAGCCTCCCAAAGGCGTGGGATTACAGGCTGAGCCACCGAGCCCGGCAGTTCCTATTTTAATTAGGAATTAAAATGGAAAGTCAGATGTGTGATGATCTGGAACAGGATTATATCCCAAATTATGACCACAAGGTTGGTTTGTGGAGGATAGAGTTGAGTTTCTGGCTCTCAACAACCTGCAGGTTGTTTCAGAGTCCATTTTGGGGTGTGTCACTCATGACTTTACACAAACTTTTTACAAATTCCATTTATATTTTGACTTGTCACTTATACTTGTTGAGATTGGGTTTCACTACATAATACAGAGTTCTAGAATACCAATTACTTAAAGAAGGTAGAATATTATTGTTTTCATGTAAATTCCAGAGGTGGGTAAGGCAGAGTTGAGATGCCAGGACTGATCCACGGTGTGCTGAGGGACCCAGTCTTGTCCCAGCTGCCAGGCTACCTTCATATGTGTGTGCCCTTATCCACATGGTACAGCTATCACATCTGTGTTCCAGGCAGTAGAAAGGAGGAAGAGATGAAGAGTGATCACAGGGGTGCTCAGTGGTCCCAAATCTTTTTGGCATCAGGGACCAATTTCATGGAAGACAATTTTTCCATAAACTGGGGGAGGGGTGGGATTGTTTGGGGATGATTCAAGTGCATTTCATTTATTGTGCACTTTATTTCTATTATTGCATTGTAATATGCAATGAAATAATTATACAACTCATCAATAAAAAAGGAGGCATGGGGCACAGATGGAAGTGGTAAATAAAATAATAGGCAGGTCATGGGCAGACTAAAGTTAAGTGTCGGTTTCTGACTTAAAGCCTGACACCAGATGCAACTGTGCAACTGAAGTACATCGACTCACTTGCCACCCAGTCATAGGGTTTTGATATGAATCTTTAAACAATTGATTTATGATGGTCTCTGTGCAGTCAAACCTCACTGCTAATGTTAATCTGTATTTGCAGCTGCTCCCCAGTGCTAGCATTACTGCCTCAACTCCACCTCAGATCATCAGACATTAGATATTCCTAAGGGGTATGCAACCTAGATCCCTCACATGCACGGTTCACGATAGGGTTTGCACTCCTATGAGAATCTAATGCCACCGCTGATCTGACAGAAGACAGAACTCAGGTGGTAAAGTGAGCAGGGGGGAGCAGCTGTAAATATAGATGAAGCTTTGCTTGCTTGGCCACTGCTTACTTCCTGCTGTGCAGCCCAGTTCCTAACAGGCCATGGACCAGCACTGGTCTGTGACTAGGGGTCTGGGGACCCCTGCTCTAGCTCGATCATAAGGAATATTGAGGAAACTGCAAGATAATATTGTCTCTTATATCTCATTGATCAGAACATAACCATATAACCACATGAAACAGCAAGGCAGGCTGGAAAATGTAGATTTGAGTTCCAAAATCATTTGTCCAGCTAAAAAGTGGAGGTTCAATAATTATGAACAAAAGGAACAACAAATATTGGGAAACTAAATACTTACAATAGAACATTTTGGAAATAAAGTATTTGTTTGGGGTTTGTAATGAAATTCTTCCTTTTAGTTACCCTACATTTACCTGTTTTGAGGTTGTGTTGCCTCCTAGTTCTAATGTGACTGACTTGGTATTGATTAAGAAGGAACTAAAGATACCTAAGAGCTCTGGCTGTGGAAATAGAAACTAGATGGTGTGCACTTAATAGAGTTAATTCTGTTTAATGAGGTTTCCTTTTAATATGATACCATTATTGCTGAATGGTTGTGTTCACTCCCTGTGCACTCCTGTGATTATCTACTTTGGTTATTTAACTTTTAGCAAATTATCAAATGTAACTACTCAGAAAATCATCTTTTCAAGCTGATTGCTAAACATTTTTGTTGGTGTTTACATGACAGCATCTCCATATCACTATGAACACTTAGGTTGCTTTCCTCTGCACCTTCTGAAGTGTGAATATTTCTTCTTTGACAAGGGTAGCATTGAGAATCTCTTGCCTCAATGGAGACAGGATTTTTTTTTTTTTCTGAGACAAGGTTTTACTCTGTCATGGCCCTCAGGCTGGATTGCAGTGGTATGATCATGACTCACTACAGCCTCGAAATCCTGGGTTCAAGCGAGTCTTCTGCCTTGGTTTCCCAAAGTGTTTGGGATTACAGGCTTGAGGCACCATGCCAGGCCAAGAGAGACATTTTGGATGATCAGAACTCATCAGTGGTTTGGACAAGTTATGGATCATCAACAGGAGATATCCTTCATGGCCAAATAGATGGAAACAGATTTAAATTCTGGGAATGTAATTATAGGAAGAACATAGTGAAACATAAGTGTTGAAAAGAAATCTTGCTTCAGATGCCACTTAAAGTAGGCCATCAGATTAAAGAAGAACATAAATAAATATATATGATCTAAATTATGTAAACATTAGCGTGATAGATATTTTAGTAGCAAAATTAATCTTAAAAATTATCCATCCAAATTATTTTATTTGATAGGAAAGATCAATTAGATGTAGGAAAGTGAACTGGAAACAGTCATAAAGTCATAAAATTAGTTACAAGCCTTTTAGGAAAATAATTTATATTTTTGCCATTATTGAATAATAGTCAACTGTAGACACAAGTGATATTGTAAGAGTCTCACAGAAAGATGCAAATTATTAAACAATGTAAATTATTGATTAAGAAGAAAAATTATTAATTTAAATCTTGGAACAAAACCCTAAACTAAAAGTGGAGGAAAAGAATTATTCCCTCATAAAAATGACACAGTTTAGAGAGTAAAATTGATGTTCAAATATCACATTGTCTTATTTCTGCAGGCAAAATCCAGTTGCCATTTACATACTAAGGGGCACCTAAAAAAAAAAAGAATGCATTTATAAAAAAAAATGTGTATTTATTCTTTTGTGTGTAAATGTCAGTCACCTTCACTGTACTCTTTGTTTGATGCAATCACCTATCAAGATGATTTTTTCTACTGCTCAAAACAGTTTTTGACCATTTTTCTTTTAGGACTTTTTCTATCTGGGAAAGCAAAAAAAAAAAAAAAGTTGCTTAGGGTGAGGTTGGTTGAATAGGGAGGATGGTGTATGGGGGGTCATGCTGTTTTTGGTCAAAAACTGTTGAACACTTAGTGGGGTATGGGCAGGTGTAAATCACTCACCATGAAGTTAGGTGTTAAAAGAGTCTGCAAAAAACAAAACAAAACAAAACAAAACAAAAACCACTGAAGCCAAGCACAGCCTCTCATAACAACTCTAACTTGTCCATTGAGGCTTAACTAGTTGGGGAAGACTGTACCACAAGAGAGCCACTCACCAAAAAACAATTCTGGGTTTTTTTGGGGGTCCCCCTTGTATATATATCCAACTGCTTAAATATAAAGGCAAAAAACATAAAGGCAAAAAACATAAAGGCAAAAAACCAAGAGTAAATGCAAATGGTAATGCATTCGATATGAGAATCAAAATCAAGCCAGTGCTTAAAAGCTATTTACTTCTTGTACTGTCAGCTTTTCATAGTTTAGTAGGAAAGAACTAAAATTATTTCACTGAAATATAAGGAGGAAATCTACCAATCTGGCCATCAAGGTTGATGCCAGGCATCTACAAGCTATCAATCATACATTGTATATAGTTCTGCATATTTCTCCATTAACTTCTTTTTAACATATTCTTCCAAAAGAGGGTTTTGAAAATATTTTATCTGCCTCTAATGGTCAAGGAGAATTTTATTTTGCTTTGATTGAATAATGAAGATAATCTCTATGATCTACTTAACAAACAAGACCATAGAAAATCTAACCACAAAGCTAAAATAATTGCTGACCTTTCATCATTTCTGCATTTCCCACAGAATGATCTTCTGCCTGAAAAGTTCACCCAGAGAGTCAATACCATTTCCTGTCATTGCTTTGCATCCCTGTTCAGTGTGCTAAGCAAAGAGCAGCTGTGACTCAGCCGAGTACACTAAAGAGATTGTTCCTGGTTCTTTTAAAGGGCACCTCTGTCAATTTTGCTGCTGTGGACATCCATCTTTCCTTAAAATTTTCAAATTAAAACGGAAGACTTTATGAAGAGTTATTATTATTATAGATTATGTTAAGAAATACTAGCCTTTAAATACATTACTACATTCTTAACAAATGCTACCAGGATGGGAAAATAAACGGGGGGGGGGGGGGGACATGAACAGAAGGGATTCTGAAGGATTTGTAGTTGGTTTGTTCTCTTTCTCTCTCTCTCCCTCCTTCAGTGAATCTCTCTCTCTCTCTCTCTCTCTCTTTCTCTCTCTCTCTCTCTCTCATTTCTTTAATTCCCTTATCTCCCTTCTCTCCTGTTCTCTTCTGTCCTCTTCTCTTCAACACTTGTTACTGAAAATCTGTTATTTAATGGTTTTGTAATGTCAGGACATACTCTGGCAACCTCTCAAATGTTTGAAAGGATTAATAGAAAGGAACAGGCTGGCAGCTTGCTGAATTCATTTAAATGACAACAAATGATGTGGAATAAATAATAAAAAGTGAGAGCTGATTTTTAAAGCAACACTTGTGACTTAACTGAAGACGTATCAATTTAATGAATTCTTCAACTTAGAAGAGTCATCTTCATACTATTAAATCCAGATAAATACTGAGTTAGGGTTTTTGCAATAGTGGTGTACACAGTATTCTGTCTTTATATTCTTTTTTACGGAATGAGAACAAGAAGTTAGACATAATTCAAATTCAGTCTTTCCATTATATACAGATTAAAATCACAGTAATAAAGCCAAATATCTATTATTTTTTAAAATTAGAAACAATTTTTATGAAAATAGGCAAATTTGTAGAGATTACAGGTTACCAGGGACTAGGAGGAGTAAGAGTGGGACATTGTTTATGGGTACAGAGTTTCTGTTTGTGATGGTGAAGAAGTTCTGGAAATCGATAGTGGTGATGGTTACACAATATTGTAAAGGTACTTATTGCCACTGAATTGTATATTTAAAATGATTATATTATATATATTTTACAATGATAAAAATAAATTATATATCATATGTAAACTATACCTCAATAAAGTTGATTAAAAATTAAATTAAAAACAATTTTAATTGACAAAAATTGTATATATTGACCATGTACAACATGTTGTTTTGAAATATATATATGCAAAATGGCTAAATTGAGCTAATCACTTCACATCCTTATTTTTGGGGGCTTGAGAACACTTGAAACCTCTCTTAGCAATTTTCAGGACTACAGTACATTGTTATTAATTAGAGTCACCGTGTTGTACAATATATCTCTTGAACTCATTTGCCCTATTTAACTGAAATTTTGCATCCTTCGACTAACCATCTCTCCCCACCCCATTTCCCTGGTAACCATCATGCTACTTCTATGAGTTCAACTTTTTTAGATTTCCACATACAGATGAGAATACACAGTATTTGTTTTTCTGTGCCTGGCTTATTTCACTTAACATAATGTCCTCCAGGATTATGAGTGTTGTCATGAATGACAGGATTTCCCTCTTTTTAGGGTTAAATAGAATTCTATAGCGTATATATACATTTTCTTTATCTATTCACCTATTGATTGGCACAGGTTGATTCCGTATCTTGATTTTTGTGAATAGCATTGCAATAAACATGGGGGTGCAGATATCTCGTCAATATACTGATTTTCTTTCCTTTGGATATATAACCAGAAGTAGGATTGCTGGATCATGTAAGTAGTTCCATTTTTAGTTTTTTGAGGTGCCTCTATATTGTATTCCATAGCGACTATACTAATTGACATTCTCACCAACAGTGTGCAAGGGTACCCTTTTTTCCACATCCTCACCAACACTTATCTTTTCTTCCTTTTGATAATAGCTATTCTGACAGGCATGAGGCGATAGCTCATTGTGGTTTTAATTTGCCTTTTCTGATAATTAGTGATGCTGAGCATTTTTTTCACATACCTGTTGGCCATTTGTATGACTTATTTTGAGAAATGTCTATTCAGATCCTATTACCATTTTTTAATTGGGCTATTTGTTTTCTTACCTATTGGATTGTTTGAGTTCTTTAGTTATTTTGGATAATAAGCCCTTGTCACATGCATGGTTTACAAATGTTTTCTCCCATTCTATAGGTTGTCTTTTTGCTCTGTTGATTATTTCCTTGGCTGTGTCCCTAACATACAGATTAAAACCACAGTAATGAAACCACATTTCTATTATTAACTATTTTAATTTAGATTTTGCAAGGGTGTGTTTCATTATATGCATTTTGGACCCAGAACCTTTCTGGCCACTTTGGATAAAGCCCTCTAAGCTTTGGAATGCTTCTCCCCCAGGATTCCTAGGTTTCTGATCTCCTAATTAGCTGTGCTTTTCAGTTACTTTTCAAATAGTAATGAGTAACTGGCTGACTTACCGACTTTATACACAAAAATATAAGAAATGTAATATTCTTGGTGGATGGGTTCATTTAATCATGTCCTCTAAAGTTGCTCTCTCTCCTAACCCTGTTTTAACAGCTCTTTAAAAATCTTTTTTATTAATAGGATTACGTTGTACCATAGGCATTGAGCTTTATCTCTCTCTCTCTCTCTCTCTCTCTCTCTCTCTCTCTCTCTCTCTCTCTCTCTCTCTCTTTCTCTCTCTCTCTCCCTCCCCCACCTAAATTCTTACCTGATAGTAAAGTATCAAAACATATCGATTGTTTCTGGTTGCGGAGATAATGCTTCTCTTGAGGTAACTTGCTTCCTCTTTTGTTTGTGCCTTACCCAAGGAACAAAATACAGGCCGGGTGTCTTAGAGTTAAATTGCTTTATGAAGTTTGCCCTCATTCATCAACACAAGACTCTGACCTTTTCCTTTGTGGCGGTTTCCTGTTCAGATAAGTCTTTCATTGTTGTGGTGGTTTTAATGACCAATTTTTGTTTTAAAAATTTCTCCTTAAAAAGTAACAAATGTACATGGTAAAAGTTTCAAGCAGTTCAAAGTACACCCCCACAAAAAAGTCTCCTTCCATTTACCAAGACCCAGTCCTCTAGCTCGTTTGCCAAGAGGAGCCTGCTCCAAACCTCCCATTAGAGAGAGAAAAGTTCCATTGCTTCAGCCTGTGATTCAAAGCTCACCATGATCTTTCCTCAATGTCTTTCCCTCATTTTGTTTTTGTACCTATAACCCCTATTCCAGCCATACCTGCTATCTGTTCCTGGTTAAGTGCTGGGTTTGCTCCCAGTTTTCTTGCCCTGAGTCTTTCCTCTTGTGTTCTCCTCTGGCAGGGAGCCCTCTGTTATCCTCCCAAGTGCCCAGTTTCAGGGCCCTGTTCAGGTCTAATTTATCTTGTGAGATCTTCAGAATTTCCCTAGTCTGAAATGATCATGCTCTCCCTTTTCATCTTGCCAGAACCTTTCATGGTCACCAGTTTCCCTTCATTCATTTCATACATTTGTCTCCACTGCTAAATTGTGAGATCTGAAGGAGAGCAGTAGAGGAATCTGGACTCTAGGCTAATCAAACCATCAGGAAAGCTTAGTGACTTTCTAAGCCATGTGTGGCCCAGAGAAAGTCACTAAGCCTCCCAGAGCCTGGTTTTCTCATCTGTTAAACCATTTTTGGGAACAAGCAGCCAAGTGTTATAGGACTCAAGAAGAAAGTAGTAACTTGTGTTGCTCCTATGTTCTTAAAGTAGGGAGACATAATCTCTCTTCCTTTTTGTAAATGAAAATAAACATTTCAAGTAAATAAATTAGATTACTGCTGTCCCCAATAAATGCAAGTCTAGTGGAAAAATAAAGACTGTGTTTATTGAATTATATGAGATAAACATTGAGAATTATAAGCCTAAATGATTAAAATGGAATTCCAAGTTCCATGGAATGTTTAATTATGTACCAGAATGTTTAATTATGTACCAAGACTCTCTATTCTAGTTAATAACTTGCAAGTTGATTGAATTCATAGACTTTTATTGGTGGTCTTTCAAATGAAATAAAATCCTTTAAGTTTTCTTAAAGTGTTGTTTATAGCAGAAGTTATATCTTATGGAGTCTCAGAGAGGGGTGGTCAGGAGCTTGTGACCTTATTTGAATGATTAAAATACTCTACATAATCATCAAGATGTCCTTCTAGGAAAGAATTTCATTTAAATCTAGTTAAAATAGACTTTAATATTTATAAGAGGACAGAATTCTCTGAATAAATCCATCATGCAGAGTTTTGCAGCAAAAAATTAAATAAAGCTTAGGAGCTTAATAGTTTAATGGAATTTTTTTCAAAAACTGGAAATAAGAACAAATAATTTAAGCTTTCAGGTTATGAAAATGAGCTTATAAGATTCTCAGATCACTAGTATTAAGGCACAATTGTAAAAAAAAAAAGGAAAGAATTAGAATCATAAGAGGTTTTTTTTTGTTGTTGTTTGTTTCTTTTTTTGAGTTGGAGTCTCACTCTGTCACCCAGACTGGAGTGCAGTGGCCACTCCCAGCCACCGCAGCCTTGACCTGCTGGGCTCCGGTGATCCTTCTGCCTCAGCCTTCCAAGTAGCTGGAACTACCGGCGCACACTACTACACCCGGCTAATTTTTGATTTATTGTAGAGAGGAGGTCTCACCAAGTTGCCCAGGCGGGTCTCGAGCGCACGGGCTCAGGCAATTCACTCACCTCAACCTTCCAAGGCAGGATTACAGCTGAGCCACCGAGCCCGGCTGAGGTTTTTTACTTGTTTTTGTTTTTTTGGTTTAACTTCATGTAAACAATTGTGAGCACCTGGATGAAAAAAAATACCATTCCAGAAAAATATAATTTACTCATCCAGATGATTAAAAATTCCAGGCAGATGGATTTCTAAAAAGGAAATAGAGAAAGTAGTCAAAATTTGCTTTTGTTTCTTCATATGGTTTCTTAGGAGAATTCCACACAACATTTAGAAAACACATAATTCCAATGTTACTTATACTGTTTCAGATCATTGAAAAAATTTCTTGAGTACATTTTATAAAGCAAGTATACTGATAACAAAGAAATGACAAAGATCACAACAAAAGGGAAATATGGAGATCAATGCAATTTATCAAGAAAGTGTAAAAATCTGAAATAAAATATTAGCAAATAAAGCTCAGTAGTTTCTTAAACAAATGGTAAATAAATCATTACTAAGTGGGATTTATTCTAGAAATGTAAGTTAAAATGACATTATGAATTCTAATTCATTATGTGATAGATCCAAGGAGAAAAAGCACATAGTCATCATTCACAAACACTGAAATGAACAATGAACCAGCATCATATTTTATGGAAAACCTTAAGAAGCATTTTAAAGTTTTTTGTTTTCGAAGGAGTGATGGGATCTAGCGGAGGTGATTCTCAAGTTCATTTTGAAAATAAACATATCTCACTCATATGAATCAATGTTTTAAATGCAAATATATATTATAAGTTAAATACACGAATGGGGAGGTGGCAGGATGGTGACGGAACCTGGGGAGTGTGAAAGTCTCTATAAGGGTGAGTGTCCATAAAAGCAGTCTGCCTGAATGGGTGAGTGCCACTGGGTGAGTGGAAGCCCATCTGAGGGGAGACTGCCTCCCGGATCCCCTCTGGTGGCAACTGCGACCCACCACTGCCCTGAAATCTCCCCCCACCCCCACTGCATGCAGAATTGTCAGCCATTCTTGGGGGTCTCTCAGGAGGAGGTAGCGAGGTCAGCTGATCTCAGCACCTGGCACCTGGTTCTTGCCACCACCTGCGGCAGTGGGCTGGGCACTGGCAAAGAGAACCGTGAAGAGGGCGCAGCCAAGGAAATCTGGAGCTGAGCCCCACTGCAAGCGAGGAAACACTGATTATCACCATTTTCTCTGTCCCAGGAGGGGAAGAGACCTGAGTTGACCCCCTTGGCTCTGTTCAGCCTCCAACTTGGGACCCAGATGCAATCGCTGCAACCTTCTAGGATAGACCAGTACTAATCTAGAGAGGAAACTTTAAGAACAGACACAGAGAGACAGAAGCCCATCCCCATGATGGACCAGGCATGGACACATCAGATCTGAGTGGGGGATTTGGTGGAGTAACAGCAGTGGACAAGTTGAGTGAGTTGGGATCTGATTCACTCTCCTCCCACAGCAGTCAGTGGGGTTAAGAGCCACCAATTGGCCTGCTGAGCCACGGAAAAGGAGAAGCGGGAGCCTGGAGCCACTCCTTACCCAATGGTGTCCAGAAATGGCAGCAGTGCTTGGAAAAGGAAACTGAAGTTCCAAAAATGGTCACAGAGGGAGCTCCTTTTTTCCCCTTTGTTTTTATGTTTTAGTACTTGTTTTGTTTTTGTGGGGTTTTTTTTTTGTGGTTTTTAGTTTTTCTGTTTGCATATTCATTTTTTTGAGAGCAAGTGCATAATCCAGTTTTTTTGTTGTTGCCTGTTTGCATGTTTTTTTGTTTATATGTTTTTGTTTTTTCTTGTTTTTGTTGGTTTCTTTGTTCATTAGTTAGTTGGTGTTCCTGTCTGTTTTCCTTCTCCTTCTCCTCTGTTTTCACCTCCTTTAGTCTCTTTTTTTTCCTGTTCTTCCACTTCTACTTATTTTATTTCACTCTCATGGGGTAAACATATGCTGCCGCTGCATGGGCAGATTATAAGGTAGTGGGAAGTGGGCTCCAGGGGACCCACACACCTGTCAGTGGATACTGTGATCTGTAGATAGCTTCTGAACCACACACCTTAATCAACCCTCAAAACTGCAAAAAGCATAACCCTTCATTCCCAGTCTGGCTTCAAAATTGAACAAATCCAGAGGATCTACATAAGGAAGACTAGGGAATTGAGCTAACAGAAGTGAAAGCTATCTCCCATCACTGAGCAACTGAGAATTAAAGAAGGAGGGAGAAAGGGGAGGAAAACAATCACATATGAAGAAGAATCAAAGGAAGAATACAGGTTCCGTACAAACTCCTGGGAAGACAGTACCTGAGAATACAGACTTCAGAACTCAAACAATGAAGAGCCTCCAGAATGACTGGTCCCAAGCCACAAACCCAGAGATCAAGATATTAATAGAGAGAATGAGTAGAAATGAGGAGAGATAAGAGGAAAGAATGAAGGAGTTGATAACTGAGATGACAGCAATAAAAAATATAGTAAATAAAACAAATAACAAACTGACACACATGGAAAGCAGAATTAACCAAGCAGAAGAAAGAATCTCAGAGCTTGAGAACTAATATAAATTGTTAAAATAGAAAATATGGAACTAACCTAGGTTGTTAGAATAGAAAATATGGAACTAACCTATATTGTTAAACATAGAAAAGAAGCTTAAAAAGACAGAACAAAGCCTCCAAGAGATGGGCGATTATTATCAAGAGGCTGAACTTAAGATTAATTGGCATTCCTGAGGCAGAGAAACAGAGACCACCCTGGAACAAACATTCCATAAAATTATCCAAGAAAACTCCCCTCATCTCACCAGAGAAGTGACCATTCAAACATAAGAGAGTCAGAGAACCCTTGTAAGATATCAAATGAGAAGACCAATTCCTAGACACATAGTAATCTGCTTACACAAAGTAGGTATAAAAGAAAAAATCCAAAGGGCAGCAAGAGAGAAAGGTCAGACTACTTACTAGAGAAGACCAATTAGAATAGCAGAAGACTTATCTACAGAAACACTATAGGCTAGAAGACACTGGAGTCCAATCATCAAAGTTCTCAAAGATAAACAATTTTAACCAAGAATTTCCTACCCAGTTAACCTAAACTTCATTAGCAATGAAGAATTAAAATCTTTCCCAGACATTCAATCCCTAAGAGTTTATCCTGCCTCCAGACCAGCTTTATAAGAAACTCTTAAGATCTTAAGTATTAAACACAGAAGAAAGAAAAAAAAAAGATTGTCCACACTCTTCCCAAGAATACAGGAAAAAGATTGAAAACACACTTATATCAACCCAAATATCAAAAGAAAACCAACAAACAAATAAACAAGCAACAACAACAAACCCTATAAGAAGCTCATGACAGGGATAAACTCTCAAGTCTCTATAATTAGCCTAAACATGAATGGACTGAATGCACCACTGAAAAGACATAGAATGGCAAACTGAATAAAAAGAAATGATATAACAATATGCTGTCTTCAGGGGACTCATCTTACCAGAATGGACACTCACAGAATCAAAGTAAGAGGATGGAAAATAACTTATCAAGTGAATGGAACACAAAAGAAAGCAGGAGTTATGATCTTAATATCAGACAAAATATCCTTTAAGTTATCTCAAATTTAAAAAGATATAGAAGGTCACTACATAATGATAAAAGTTTCAATCTATAAAGGAATATCCATCCTAAACATATATGTACCCAACATAGGAGCACCAATCTTTATAAAACAGCTCCTAAGTAAACTAAAAGACATTGACTCAAACACTATCATAGCTGGGGACTTACATACCCCACTAAAAACCCTAGATAGATCATAAAGGCAAACAATCAACAAGGAGATCTGGAACCTCAATTTCATGCTTGACCAAATGGAATTAATGGATACCTACAGAGTACTCCACACAACAACCATAGAATATCCATACTATTCATCACCTCATGGAAGGTACTCCAAGATTGACCACATTCTTGGGCATAAATCAAGCATAAACAAATTCTACAAGATCGAAATACTGCCATGCGCCTTCTCAGAACACAGTGGAATAAAAATACATATCAATACCAACAAAATACCCCCAAACCCACAAAAACATGAACACTAAACAGCATGATGCTGAACAGCTCCTGGGTCAACACAGAAGTCAAAGCAGAAATTAAAATATTTCTGAAAACAAATGAAAATAAAGACACATTTTATCAAAACTTCTGGGACACCATGAAAACAGTACTGAGAGGGGAAATTATTTCTTTTCAAACACACGTCAAGAAAATGGAAAGACCACAAATTAACTGCCCAACAAGTCACCTAAGGGAGCTGGAAAGACAATACTACCAAAATCCTAACTTCAGCAGAAGAATCCAGATCACCAAAGTAAAAGCCCAAATACAGGACATAGAAGAAAAAAATATCATAGAAAAAAATCAATGAAACAAAAAGCTGGTTCTTTGAAAGGATAAATAAGATTGACAGACCCCTAGCCAGACTGGTCAAGAAAAAGAGAGAAAAAGCCCAAATAAAAACAATCAGAAATGCAAAAGATCAAATCACAATGGACCCTGAAGAAATACAAAAAATTATCAGAGATTACTATGCACACCTGTATGGAAACAAACTTGAAAACTTAAATGAAATGGAGGACTTTTGACATCACACAACCCCCCAAGGTTGAAAGAAGAAGACATTGAGACATTAAATAGACCAATAACAACCCAGGAAATACTCCATCATAAGAAAACTACCCACAAAAAAAGGTCCGAACCAGATGATTTCCAGCAGAGTTCTACAAAACATACAAGGAGGAGCTGATACCAAGCTTATTAAAAGTATTCCAAGCAATCGAGAAAGAGAGAGCTCTCCACAAATCACTTTATGAAGCTAACATCACACTGATACCCAAACCAGGTAAAAATCCAACAAAGAAAGAGAGTTGCAGGTCAATATCCCTGATGAACATAGACGCAAAATACTCAACAAGATTCTAGCAAATTGGATCCAACAACACATCTCAATAATCATCTACCATGACCAAGTAGGCTGTAGGCTTCCTCCCTGGGATGCAGGGCTGGTTTAACATCCACAAGACCATAAATGTAATTAAATACATCAGTAGATGTAAAAAGAAATCACATGATTATATCATTAAATGCAGAAAAAGCTTTTGATAAAATCCAGCATCCCTTCTTGATAAAAACCCTCGAACACCTAGGCACAGAGGGAACATACCTCAAAATAGTAGGAGCCATGTATGATAAACCCACAGCCAACATATTGCTAAATGTACAAAAATTGGAAGCATTTCCCCTGGTACCTGGAACAAGACAAGGCTGTCCACTCTTACCCCTCCTGTTCAGCATAGTATTGTAAGTCCTAGCTAGAGCAATCAGATAAGAGAAGGAAATCAGGAGTATCCAAGTAGGGAAAGAAGAAGTCAAGCTATCCCTCTTTGCTGATGAAATGATTCTATATCTAGAAAATCCAAGAGAATCTGTCAAAACCCTTCTTGCACTGATAAAAGACTTTGACAAATTCTCAGAGTACAAAATCAATGTGCAAAAGGCAGTCACATTCTTATACACCAACAACAAGCAGGCAGAAAACCAATAAAAAGCATAATCCCATTCATAATAACCACCAAAAAAATGATATACCTCAGGATCTTCCTAACCAGAGTAGTGAAAGAACTTTATAACAAAAATTACAAAACATTGCTACAAAAAAATCAAAGATGACACAAACAAATGGAAAAATATTCCATGCTCATGGATTGGAAGAGTCGACATTGTTAAGATGTCCGCCTTACCCAAGGCAATCTTAATAAAAACAGACAGATTTAATGCAATACCCATTAAATTACCAGCATCATTCTTCTCATACCTGGAAACAATATTAGAAATTCATGTGGAATCATAAGTGACCACAAATAGCCAAAACAGTCCTCAGCAAAAGAAACAAAGTAGGAGGTATCACACTTCCAGACCTTAACCTTTATTGTAAGTCTACAATAAACAAAACTGCCCAGTATTGTTACAAGAACAGGCATATAGACCAATAAAACAGGATAGAGATTCCAGAAGCAAAACCTCAATTTCTCAACCAACTCATCTTTGACAAAACCTCCACTAACAACCACTGGGGTGAGGACAACTTATTCAGTAAATTGTGATGATAAAACTGGCTGACCACATGCAGAAGATTAAAACAAGACCCCCACCTACCACAATACACAAAAAATCAACTCTAAATGGATCAAAGACTTAAACATAAAATCTCGAACTATAAGAACCTTAGAAAAAGCAGGAGACACCCTTATGGAAATTGGAACTGGCACCAATTCCTGATCAAAACCCTAAGTGCCCATGCCATAAGAGATAAGATAAGTGGGATTTCATCAAACTGAAAAGCTTCTGCAAAACTAAAGAAACCATCAAAAGAGCTGGGGAGACAACCCACAGACTGGGAAAAGATATCTGCCAACTGTATATCTGACAAAGGCCTAACATCCAGTTTCTACAAACATGCTGAAAAGAAAAACAACAAGCAGTTGTATTAAAAAAGTGGGCAAAAGACATAATAGACATTTCTCAAAAGAAGACATTTGTGCAGTCAACAGATACATGAAAAAATGCTCAACCTCTCTAATCGTCAAAGAAATGCAAATTAAAAACACACTGAGATACCACCTAACTCCAGTCAGGATGGCTATCATCAATAACTCAAAAAACAACAGATGCTGGAGAAAATGTGGGGAAAAAGGAACACTACACTGTTGGTGGGAGTGTAAACTAGAACAGCCTCTGTGGAAAACAATGCGGCAATTTCTAAAAGATCTAAAAACTGACCCTCCATATGACTCTGCAATCCTCCTACTGGGCATATACCTGGATGAACTCAAATCATTCTACCTGCACATGCATGTTTATTGCAGCATTACTCACAATAGCAAAAACATGGAACCAACTGTGCTGCCCATCAAAAGAAGACTAGATAAAAAATGTGGTACTTATACATGAAGGAATATTATGCAGCCATAAATAAGGACAAAATTATGACCTACACAGCAACTTAGAGTCTATAATATTCAGTGATCTTTCACAGAAACAAATAACTGAGTACCACATGTTCTTACTCATAAGAGGACCTTGAACAATTATCATAATACTATAAGAAGGGGATTGGCAGTAGTGGGAAACTGCCAGGGGAGGGAGTGGGTGGGATTGGCAGTAGTGGGAAACTGCCAGGGAAGGGGGGCACACCTCATCAACAGGGGTACCTGCATAATGAAATCTGTATACCTAACCCTGAATTGTGCCCCACATCCTTAAAAAAAACATGGTACATATACACAATGGAATATTACACAGCCATAAATAAGGGCAAAATGATCAACTTTGCAGCAACTTGGATGGATTTAGAATCTGTAATACTCAGTGATCTATCACAGAAACAAAGAACTGAGTACCATATATTCTCACTCATAAGTGGACCCTGAACAATTGTCATAATACTAAAAGAAAGGGATTGGCTGTAGTGGGAAACTGCCCCCCCGAGGGGGGCACACTTCATCAATAGGCGTACCTGATCTCAAGCCAGGTGACATGGGGACCCAAGTGAGGCTCAATCTTTACCTGTACAATGACCAATTGTATACCTAACCCTGAATTGTACCCCACATCTTTAAAATAAACAAAAAAATACACAAATAAACCCCCATGAAAGAGGAAGATCCTTCTAATTCTAGACTCTACTCCATAAGCAATTTTACAAAAGATTGTAAAATTCAATTACATTAAAACAAAACAATACAAAATCTGCATGGCAGTAAAAATATCATAAGCCAATTCAAAAGACAGAAAAAATTCAAAAGACAGATAACAAACTGGAAAAAATTATTTGTAACACATATCACAAAGGAAAGGCTCACCTCCCTCATAAATAAACATCTTGAAATTAAAAAAAAAAGTTTTGTTTTTTTTGTGTGTTTTTTTTTTTTAACATGGAACCAGCTGTGCTGCCCATCGAAAGTGGAATGGATAAATTTTTAAAAAGTGGTACATATACACAATGGAATATTACACAGCCATAAAGAAGGAGAAAATTATGAAATTCACAGCAACTTAGATGGAATACAATACTCAGTGATTACTGAAACAAAGGACTGAGTACCACATGTTCTTACTCATAAGCAGACCCTGAATATTTATCATAACACTGTAAGAAAGGGATTGGCAGTACCCGGAAACTGCCTGGGGAGAGGAGGCACATAACATCAATAAGGGTATCTGATCGCAAACCAGGCGAAGTGGGGACCAAAGAGAGGCCAAAACTTTACCTCTACGATGACCACTTATGTACCTAGTCCTTAATTGTATCCCACGTCTTTAAAACAAAAAAAGAAAAGAAAATTGTGTAATTAGATCTCAATACGAAAATATGTTCTAAAAAATTTCAATAACTGTGGTCAGATAAAGAACAGAAATGGAAAAGCTAAAAAAAAGTTTTTTAAGCAAAAAGGAAAAAATAGGCAAAGAATATGAGCATATAGCAGAGCACAGGAAAGACAAATCAGCTTCGGATTTACAAAAGGATATTATCTACCCTTGGGAAAGAGAAATGTTAATTAAAAAAATACCATGGTTGTGATTTGAAAACATGGCCCAAGAATTATTTGAAATGCCTTCCATTTTGGAAGAAAAGTCTGTGTCCCTTTCCTTTTGTTTTTGTTTTTTTTTTTATTAATCAATATTTTTTATTATGGTTTTGTGGGGTACAGTTAAGGGTTAGGTGTACAATTACGTTTCATTCAGGCACCCTGTTGATAAGATGTGTTTTCCCATCCTCAGACAGATATTTGCTACTGTTAATCCCATCCCCCCCCATAGTTTCCCAGTAACGTCAGTCATTTTCTTGTAGTATTACATTGGATGTTCAAGGTCCATTATATGAGTGAGAACATGTGATACTCGGATCTTTGTTTCTGTGAGAGGTCACTCAGTATTATAGATTCTAGTTCCATCCAGTTTGCTGCGAAATTCATGATTTTGTTCTTTTTTATGGCTGCATAGTATTCCATCGCGTATATGTACCACATTTTTAAAATTCAGTCCTCTTTTGATCGGCAGCATGGTTGTTTCCAGGTTCTTGCTATTGTGAACAATGCTGCGATAAACATACGTGTGCAGGTATCTTTTTTATAGAGTGATTTGTGTTCTTCAGGATATATTCCCAGTAGGGGGATTGCAGGGTCATATGGAAGGTCAATTTTTAGAGCTTTTAGGAATCGCCACACTGCTTTCCACAGAGGTTGCACTAGTGAGAGGAGAACCCATTCAGTAAATGGTGCTGGGAAAACTGGCTGACCACATGCAGAAGATTGAAACAGGACCCCTATCTATCCCTATGCACAAAGGTTAACTCCAAATGGATCAGAGACCTAAATGTAAAACCTCAAACCATAAGAACTAGAAAAGGAAGGAAATACTCTCATGGAAATCGGGACTGGCATCCAATTCCTGTACAAAACCCGAAACCCACAGGTCATAAGAGAGAAGATAGACAAATGGGACCTTATTAAACTGACAAGCTTCTGCAAAGCCAAAGAAACCATCAAGAGAGCAGGGAGACAGCCTACAGACTGGGAAAAAGTATTTGCCAACCCTTTCCTTTTGAATCTGAGTTCTGTAACTTTGTGACCAACAGAATACAGCAGAGGCATCACTGGGCCAATTTCTGAGCCAACGTTTTGGAGAACTGAGTTTTCACTTTCTGACTCTTTCTCTAAAAACCTAGACACCATGCTGTGAGGAAGCACAAGCCTCTCTGTGGAGAGGCCCATGTGGACAGCAACAGCTAGTACTGACTTGCCAGCCTTATAAGTGTACCATCCTAGGATCCTCCAGCCTCAGTTGAGCTGCCTCCAGCAAACATCGCATGGAGCAGAGATGAGCTGTCCTCATCAAGCTTGCTGACATTGAGATTTGTGAGAAAATTAAACAACTGTTTTGTTTTATTTTAAGCCACTATGAGCTGATTTGAGGCAGACATTTAAAATATAGTGGTAGATAACCAGAGCAACCATGTTTACTATCACTTCTTTCAGAATGGCAAAAATCCATTTTTGACAACTCTCTTATCAAGGCTACATGGAAGCAGTTGTTTTTATTTGTTGCTAGGAGATAGGGAGATGAACCATATGAATATAAAATCTCATCTGCATAGAAAATAAAGTTTAAAGTACATACAAGTAATCTTATTATTTAGGAAAATTATATTTAATATATGTATTAAATTATACAGTTTATAAGACAATTTCCCAAAGATTGTCTCATTTTATTAATCATAGCAACTCTGCAAAGAATACATATGTAGGGTAAATATTATAATTCACACACTTGGTGGGAGTGGAAATTAGTGCAACCTCTGTGGAAAGCAGTGTGGCGATTCCTAAAAGCTCTAAATATCAACCTCCCATATGACCCCACAATCCCCCTACTGGGAATATACCCTGAAGAACTCAAATCACTCTATAAAAAAGATACCTGCACACATATGTTTATCGTTGCATTGTTCACAATAGCAAGAACCTGGAAACAACCATGCTGCCGATCAAAAGAGGACTGGATTAAAAAAATGTGGTACATATACACGATGGAATACAGCCATAAAAAAGAACAAAATCATGAATTTTATGCAGCCATGAAAAAGAACAAAATCATGAATTTCGCAGCAACCTAGATGGAACTAGAGTCTATAATACTGAGTGACCTCTCACAGAAACAAAGATCCGAGTATCACATGTTCTCACTCATATAATGGACCTTGAACATCCAATGCAATACTATAAGAAAATGACTGACGTTACTGGGAAACTATGGGGGGAAGGGGGATGGGATTAACAGTCGCAAATATCTGTCTGGGGATGGGGAAACACCTCTTATCAACAGGTTGCCTGAATGAAACGTAATTGTACACCTAACCCTTAACTGTACCCCACAAAACCATAATAAAAAATATTGATTGAAAAAAGAAGAAAATACTTATAAATCAACATATTGCTTAAAAACTGATAAATAAAAATAAAAGAATAAAAAAATTAAAAAAAAAAGACAATTGACTTTGGATAATCAAAACAGCTTTACTTTATTACTCTAATAAACTTGTTTTTAATACATAAAAATAATATTATAATTCACAAATATAATTGCAGAAGCCAAAATTCTGGTTGTCACCCATCAAGTAAACAGTAAGGCCAGAATTTTAACTGAGCTCTCCCAACACCAAATCCAATTCTTTTGCATGAGATGCTTTATTTAAAATTATGATATTTACTTGTATAATGACCACTTATATAACTAATCCTGAATTGTACCCCACAACTTTAAAATAAAATAAAAAATAAAAATAAGCCTTTAAAAAATGAAAATAAAACTATGATAGAAATTAGGAAAGACAGGTCCTAATTCTAACTTTTTCTTTAATCCCTTGAGTATTACTGGATGAGATACTCAACTTCTCTTGCATTTGATTTTATCATCCAGATGCCAGACATGAAAATACATATTGTTTGCCGTATAGGAATAAAATAAAACAACAGATGCAAAGGCGTTTTGAAAAAAGTAATTGTAAAGCATTAAAACCAGCAATTGAAAATAAAAAGGTTAAAGAGGGCATGGCTCTTTTTAAAGATAGCCAACTGGGGGCCGGGTGCAGTGGCTCCTGCTTGTAATCCCAGCACTTTGGGAGGCTAAGGCAGGAAGGTTGCTTAAAGCCAGGAGTTTGAGACCAGTTTGGGCAACATAGTGCGACCTCATCTTTACCAAAAAAAAAAAAAAAAATTATTCGAGAGTGGTGGCACGTCTTTAAACCCAGCTACTCAGGAGGCTGAGGTAGAAGGATCACCCGAGCCCAAAGGGTTGAGGCTGTGGTAGCCACAATTGTGCCACTGCACTCCAGCCTTGGCAAGAGTGAGACTCTGATGCAAAAAAAAAAAAAAAAAAAAAAAATAACAAAAATAGCAGAACATAAAAGATGGAGCTAATAATACTCACCAATATGAGATGTAAACAAATTTCAAGGAAATAGGAAGCAGATGGAGGAGTGAAAACTGATGAAACAGTAGAGAAGCAGCACCACATGTAGCATGGACTCAGAAGAAACATAGTCAAAGAGGTTGCTGGGTTACTGATCATCTTCACAGATCTCTGGACTGTCTCAGGACTTGGACATACCATGTGCATTACTAACACTCCAGGCCAAAAGTAAAGATATCACTATCCCCCTGAGAATGCCAATCTCATTTAGCCAGTTGAGTACCTCCAGTGAATAACTGACTCTTGCCCAGTTGTCTCAGAACTAAGTCTGATAGTTGACAAGTCCCACCCACATATCCAGGGCTTTCAATAAGCTTTCTGTTCCCTTATTCTTAAAAAATGGTTATTAAGAAATCAGAAATGACACAGGGAATGGGAAAAAAAGGTTAAAAAAAGAAAGAACATAGTATACTAAGTAATAATCAGAAAAGAAGAAAGACCTCTGTGAAAATTTATTTCACACACACAAAATAAAGAAATTAGTTAGCATTAAAATTAAAGAAATATTTTAGAAATATTAAATTAGCAGCAGGTTCTAGGATCAGAAAGCTGAGGGCTGTTATTTTAGAGAATATCTCAAATTGAAGGGCAGTAGCTTACAAACGAAAAAAGAAAAAATCTAGCAAGTGCCCAGCGCAATGAAAGCTAGATATAACAATGAAAATTTTAAACATAAAGAATAAATATGATATTCTAAAATTTTTCCAGTGGAAAAAACTAGGCTATTAAGGAAACAGAATCAGACAAAAACAAACAAAAAACCACTAGAATAAAGCCTGTGAAATTCTAAGAGGAAAATAATTTCCATATATAATTGTTTATACAAATTAGCAATCAACTGTGAGGGTTTAATGAGACATTTTTACAAGTGAAAAGACTTCGAACTTTTATCCTTTCCTCAGAAATTACTTGAGGATGTGCTCCAACACAAATAATGAGTGAATGAAGGAGGAAGACATAGCGTCTATGGAAGAGTAAATCTAACCTAGAAAGTCAGTGAATGGAAGAGCAATGATAACACAACAGCTCTACAGTAGGTCTAGAGAACCTGTCTAGAGGTCAGAATGAAGTAGGAGTCAAGAGGATCTGGGGTGGAGATCACCTGAGAGATTTGCTATTATTCTTAAAATGACTTCAGGAGATTATAAAAACAAACAATGCAAAGAAATAAGAAAGCATTATTAAACTAAAGCAATACAATATTCAACTGGGTCACGAGCAATATTTACATAATTATAAGGATGTAAATACTTTATTGATTTTTAACTTTTAGATTCATGCTATGCGAAAACATCAGACCGTATATTGTGTTTATAGAATGAGCAGCTTAAATAACAAAAACTTATTTCTCACACTTTTGGATGCTGGGAAGATCATGATCAAATGCTGGCAGATCCAGTGCCTGATCAGGGCACTGTTTCTGGTTTGCAGATGGCCATCTTCTCATATTCTCACATGGCAGAGAGCAGAGAGAGAAAAAGGAAACATTCAGTCCATAACAGCTTAATATATTCCAAATGCCATTCATTAAATAACAAAACATACATTTATTTTGCAGAACAGCATAGTGGTTGTAGTGTGACCAACTGACTTGGTTTTCCCAGAACTATCCTACTTGTAGCACCGAAATCCCACATCCTGTGAAATCCCTAAGCTGCAGAAAATCTAGAACAATGAGTTGCCTTATGGTTAGAATGCCTAGTGTGAAGCCAACTGCCTTGAATAAGATCCCAGTTCTACCACTTATTAACTGTGTAACTTTGTTAAAATTATTTAATGTCACTTTTTCTCAATTTACCTTATAAAAATGGGAATGATATTAGTGACTAATTGGTGAAGTGTCATAATGGACAGTTTAATACATGTAGAGAACTTAAAATAGTGCCTAGTACATGACAAACACTCCATAAAGAAATGAGAAAACAATAATAATTGTTACTATTTTCAAGTGGCAATATAATTTGATATTTGACAAAGTAAGCAGAACTGTGTAAATGTTTTGTTTTAGAGGTTGTGATGTGAAATGGGACCAGTGGATGTTTTGAGATGTCAGTTCACCAAATCAAAATCAAATATTTACATAATTAATTCTATAAATTCTGCAGCTGTCAGGGAAAACTGTACCCCATATTCATTGATGTCGCAAACAAAGTTTTAATAAACAGGTGCAATACACCGGGCGCAGTGGCTCAGGCCTGTAATCCCAGCACTTTGGAAGGCAAAGATGAGAGGATTGCCTGAACCCAGGAGTTCAAGACCTGCCTGGGCAACTTGAAAGACCTTATCTCTACAATAAATTTTTTAAAAATTAGCCAGGCATGATGGCACACGCCTGTAATTTCAGCTACTTGGAAGGCTGAGGTGGAAGGATCACTTGAACTCAAAGAAGGTCAAGGTTGCGGTAGCCATGAGTGTGCCATTGTACTCTAGCCTGGGTGGCAGAATGAGACTCTGACTCATAAATAATAATTACATAATGTTATTAAGATAACCCAGTAACCAAAGCTACTTTTATATCTGATTTTAAAATGTGAGGTCATGTTTATGTTGATAAAATTGAAATGGACATCAGGTATTTACTGCTGACAGGAGAGGTCACAAAATGCAGAATGCTGTGAAGTAAATGAAGTCAGGTATCGCTGAGTTTGAATAGTTCCAGCATTTACTATCTTCATGATATTAAGATATCCCTAGTCTTCCTAAAGTTGGAGATTGTTAATAATTTACAGGGGATATATGCTTCTTTTTGTTTTTATTACTATTCAAAGTCTGATTATCCCTCCTCTCTTTTAGTCATCTCAGCAAGTGGGCATTGATCCCGCTATGGAACTTAAGTACTAAAATACTGCTTTTTATTGTAACCATAACAGTATTTATAAAACCTTAGCATGCATCAGGATCACGTGGAAAGCTTTTTTTTTTTTTTTTTTTTGAATTGGAGTCTCACTCTGTCGCTCAGACTGGAGTGCAGTGGCGGCTCCCGACCACCACAGCCTCGACCTGCTGGGCTCCAGTGATCCTTCCGACTCAACCTTCCGAGTAGCCGGAATTATAGGCGTGCGCTACCATGCCCGGCTGATTTTTTGATTTATTGTAGCGATGAGGTCTCACTGCCCGGGCAGGTTTCGAACCCGCGGGCTCAGGCAATCCACTCACCTCAGTCTCCCAAAGGCACGGGATTACAGGCTGAGCCACCGAGCCCGGCTGTGGAAAGCTTTTTAAAACATAGATTGCTGGTCCCCTTTTCCAGAGGGGTTGAGAATTTGCATGTCTTAATAAGTTCCCAGGTGATATTGATGCTACTGGTTGAGGACTACACTTTAAGAACTACTGAGCTGGAATGTGGGCACATGACTGAGGTCAAAGATATGCAGTTATCTGGGATTGAGACAATGATGCAAATACAAGGTTAGTTGAGAAATTATCTGTAGATACAACAGCAGATCAGGAATCCAACTCCGGCAATGCCAAGTGTTTAGTGACAGATAACAAAGCAGGTAACAGGATTGTTGCTGTAAATGACCTTGGCTGTCTAGCCTTCCTTGCTTCTTGTCTGTTTTCTGGAGATTGTACTAACTCTTTCCTGACAGTTCTGTGTCCTTTCAGTAAATTACCTGTCTGGATAAATTTACCAGGGTCAGTTTCTGTTGCATGCATCTAGGAATCTTGACTGGAAGAGCAATGGTATCACTAAGCAAACTGGCACTTGAACTGTTGCCTGTCAAGGATGTCAGTTACTCAGTTACTGACAATAACTAACTGCAGATAGAAGAATGCTCTGAGTACTATATGGGCATAGAGGAGATAATTTAATATGACTAAGTGGTTGGCAGTTGGGGAATAGGAAGTAGGGGAAGAGTATATTTGGAGAGGGTGTTAAAAGAAGATAATATCAGCATGAAATGAGAGCCTTAAGTAGGAATGAAGTTATGGAGAAATGTGTGTGTCCTGCAGGAGAATTTAGATGTTAATCTACAGGTCCAGACTTCTCTGATCTAATGGCTTACCCTGAAGATTCTAGAGTGAGACCTAGAAACTAAATTTTTAATTAATCTTGTGATAAAGCAGGCATGGAAATACTGTCATACATCACAATAGCCACTCAGGGATCTTAAGTGTGGGAGTGCATGTCTTTCTAGAATACTCTCTGACAGCACGAGGAGGACAGAGTTAAGGAGTGGAAGATCAGAAACAGGCAGGCCAGTCAGATGCTACTGTAATTAATGGGGCAAGGAATAACATAGGCCTCAGCAAGTGCAGTCATAGAAAGGAAAAGACTTCAAAACATATTAGGGGCTGGGCTCAGTGACTCAGTTTGTAATCCCAGCATTTTGGGAGGTGGAGGCGAGTGGATTGCCTGAGCCTGTGGGTTCAAGACCAGCCTGGGCAACTTGCCGAGTCCTTGTCTCTACAATTAAAAACATAAACAAAAGCAACAATTAGCTGGGCGTGATAGCACGCGCCTGTAGTTCTGGCTTCTCGAAAGGCTAAGGTGGAAGGATCACCGGAGACCAGTGGCTCCATGCTGTGGTGACCGTAAGCGTGCTGCTGCTCTCCAACCTGGGTGATGGAGTGAGACTAACTCAGAACAAGTAACAAAAAAGATATTAGGAATAGCGAGACTTGTTGCTTAAATAATATTCAATATATGATGAGATTTAGGGTGAGAGAGAGGGAGGAGTCTGTAAGTACTATTCCTTGGACTTGGATGGGTGATAGACGAACATGTGAATTTTTTTTTTCTCTCCCAAAAAGTCTAGTGGTAAAATGAAGGTGCAGGATAGAGCAGCAGAGAGAGGGTACAGGAACATGTTATAACTTTTTCTGATAATAGTATAGAAAAGGTCGAACTAATTTATAGAAGGGGAGAATGCAAGGATCCTAAACATGATCTCAACATTGTTATATAGACTTCCGCAGAGAGGAGTAATTGAAATTATTTTGCACTAATATTATTGTATTATGTATGAATATTCACATGTTACCTCTTTTCAGACCGGGATGCTTGACTCATAAAAGTGATGCTGCAGCAAGAGAACACCACTTTGTGTGGGGAAGTTGGTGAGGGGGAGACATTTTCTAAAGTGAGTTCGCAACACTATCTATCCAAAGTTTTGATATGTATTCTTTAACACAACCTTAGGGGCATAAATGTGCTCAGAAAGCTTGTCTTTTTTTGTAGCACTGCAGTCAGGAAAAAAAAGTCAGGGATGTGGTAGCTGAGAAAAACTCAGATATGGGAAAGGAGATGTATGAGACAGCACGGGACAGTGGGGATTATGTTGCTGAAAACTCCTTGAAGTCGCTAGGCTGAACATGTGACCCTACCACACACTGAGTTTTCACTATGTGACTCACTATGTGACATAGTGTGGGTCATTTGACTCCTAGTTTCCCGCCCTGTTAACCAAGAACAATAAAGCAGATGGAGATTTCATTGTAAGAAATAGCAAATCAAAATGCAAAACTTTGCATGCATAATAAAATAGAACATTCTTGTTAAAAGGTCCATATGACTGACACATTTAACAACAACAAAAAAAGAGTATGTTACATCAGTATTTATACAAGAATTTTAGACCTCCTGTCTAAGCATTGCTCTTCAATCATGTGGTTTCCTTCACAGCATTGTTTTGGTGCTATGGTATGTTAATTACTTTTTCTCAAACATCTAGTTCAAAAGGTTTAAAGTTCTTTCTAAAATCAAAGCCAGGAAAGTAAACAATTAAATGCTAGCTGAGTCTTTCTATTTCTTTAAAAGTGAATAAATAAAAATATCTTTTGGGGGTAATGCTGCCCCTCACAGTCTTTCATAGCTGATTTTTTTCCATCCATAGAATAATGGATACTAATGTATTAAATACTAAAATAGAAACACTGTTGTGCATAGATTATACTCATTTAGTGCAATACAATCCCTCTGAGGTTAGTACTATGATTATTATAGTTTCACAAATGAGAAAACTGTGGCTTGGTGAATTTAATTAACTGGGCCAAGGCCAAACAGTGACTAAGTCTTATAACTATCTTTCAAATCCTCATCTAATTCCTTCTAAGAGATGGAAGGAGGAAAAATAATCTGAGAGGCTTTGCAGATGTATCTTCTTGATAACTTGTATATTCCATAGCCTGGTATACACTGCCCTATGTGATGTTCTTTATTCCAGATAATGACTAAAACATTGCAAAATTTTCTTCGAAGACCTAGAACGGATCTTGGGGGAAAAAAAACTTTTCTGAATCAGCTGTTACATATGTGCTTCTAAGAGGAGTGTCAATACACACCCATTTCATAATATGTAAGATGATAACACTGTCAGCAAATCTTAAATTTCCTTGTTGGAATTCCAGATAAACACATTGTTTTGGCATTTCTATGACTGAGAGAAAGCAGTGAGGTGAAGCAGTATCCTCTGCCTGACTTCCAGGCCCTGGGAGTCTTTTTCTCCCTGGTCCCTTCCACATGACTTTTTTTTTTAACTATCCTTCCCTCACCCAAGCTCACACCAGTCTCCTGTGTTCAGAGAGAGTGTAGAATCTTGCTGTCACATCAGTGCACTTATAGAAAGTACTCTTTCCCCTCCATTTATCTATTTCTTCTAGTGTTTTGTCCTCCCCCAAACAGTATTTTGGTCATGTTAAACATCTCCTTGGAAATCTCCAGCCATTTCTTGCTTTAAGAATAAAGTTTAAGCTCCAAAATATGACATGATACAGATAAACATATTAACTAAGAAACATTTATAATTGTTTCATATCTTAGTTTTTTTAAAAAACACTCCTAAGAAGAACATAGATATCAAATATTCTTCCTAAATTATAAATTGACAAAACAGAGGTAAATTACTTTCCAAAGATATCCAGGGATTAAATGATATGATGAATCCAAGAGCAAGTTATATTTCACAGTTTCCTGTTTTGCCCCTGAAGCATACTTAAAATAGATTTAATTTTTATATCAGCTTTGATGTATATAGTAGATACCTCTCACACGAACCACACAGTCACACCTGCATACTCATAACTTGTCCAATTGCTGGTTCTTTATAAAGAGTCCCTTTTTCACACCACTCATGAAAATGTGTTAACGCATGCTTTGTGTGAGATGTAATGTAGCATCAAGGATATGAGTGCACATAATAGCCAAGCTATGGAATCAATCAATGTCCATTAATAGATGAATGGATAAAGAAATGTGGTATTATTCACAGTGGGATACCAGTCATCCAGAAGAAAGCAGAGTATTCTGTCATTTGTGACAAGACGGATGAACCAAGAGGACATTGGCGTAAGTGGAATAAGCCTGGCACAGAAAGTCAATGTTCTCATGTTCTTTCATGAGAACCACATGTTCTCATGAATATGTGGAATACAAAACAATTGAACTTAGAAGCAAAGAGTAGAATAGAGGTTACAGAAGCTGGGGAGTAGAGAGATGTTGCCCAAAAGGCACAAAATTGCAATTAGACAGAAAAAATATATGATAAGTATTAAAGGTGATTATATTAGTCCATTTTGTGTTACTATAAAGGATTACCTGAGGCTGGGTAACTTACCAAGAAAAGACATTTATTTTGGCTCGTGGTTTTGCAGGCTGCCCAAGAAGCACATTGTCAGCATCTGCTTCTGCTCAGGACCTCAGAAGCTTTTACTCATGGCCGAAGTTGAAATGGCAGCAGGCATGTCACATGGGCAAGAGAGGGAGCGAGAGAGAGAGAGACAGGTGTCAGACTCTTTTTTTTTTTGAGTTGGAGTCTGACTCTGTCGCCCAGACTGGAGTGCAGTGGCCGCTCCAGGCCACCGCAGCCTCGACCTGCTGGGCTCTGGCGATCCTTCCGCCTCAGTCTTCCAAGAAGCCGGAATTACAGGCATGTGCTACCACGCGCGGCTGATTTGTTTTTGATTTATTGCAGAGATGAGGTCTCACTAAGTTGCCCAGGCAGGTCTTGAACCCGCGGGTTCAGGCAATCCACTCACCTCAGCCTCCCAAAGGCATGGGAATACAGGCTGAGCCACCGAGCCCGGTTCAGACTCTTTTTAACAATCAGATCTCTCGTGAACTAATAGTGTGAGAACTCATTACCATAGGGAGGGGACCAAGCTACTCATAAGTGATCTACCTCCATGACCCAGACACCTCCCGTTAGGCCCCAACTCCAACGCTGGAGCTCACGTTTCTACATGAGATTTGGAAAGCATGAGATTTTTGACATCTCCTATACAGTCTAATCTCAGAAGCAGAGAACAGAATGGTGGGTAAGAGACTGGGGATTAGGGAGATGTGGGCCAAAGAGTACACAGTTGTAGTTCGGAGGAAAAATAAGTATTTAAGGGATGGATATGTTCATTAGCTTGATTCAACCATTCGACACTGTACAAATATACCAGTACTGTGTACTCCACAATTATATGCAAATATAATTTGTCAAACAAAAAGAATAAGAAGATGTGGTTTGTGGATACACAGATATAACTACAATGCTTTGTCTAGGCTCTGATATGGATGGCTGTAAAATTGTGCAGATTATTGACCCTCTTTAAGGCTCAATGTTCTTACCTGTAAAATGGGAATAGAATGTAGATCTTAAGAGATTTTATGGGAATGGAATGAGATATTTGTAAAGTGCCTGACACTTTTGACACATAATAAGTGTTTGAGAAATGCCGATTTAAAAATTGTTCTGCTCTAATTTATTTACAAATTCCTCATCTAGGGGTTTGAACTCTATTTTAGTAATAAATTCCCTATAACACAACCTCCTGCTGGATCTTGACCGACAGTGTGTGATGGTACCACTTTCTAGGCAACACATCTTTAAAGTAGTTGACTAGTTGGGGGTCACTTTCTCACATCTCCCATGCGGTCTGGACTTCTCCAGAGCCCAGGGAGCCTGGAAAGGAGGGACTGAACACAGAAACCAAGTGATGTGGCCTTTGTGTCTTAGAGCCCCCATAATGGTAAAAAGTAGAAATGTAGAGAAGACTTTGAGGGCAAATTGCTGCACTCAGTGGTTTATTTTCAGTAAGGCTTTTGAAAAAAACATTCTCCTCTAACATCATTCTGGGGTTAATAAATAGGCAAGCATCCAAGATGTTTTTTGCAATTGCTTATATACTTTTTGAAATACTGCTGATTCTAGGATTAATAAGAGCAGTACACAAAACTGCTAAAAGCCGACCCTTTGGCATCATCTACAGCTGATTCAAGTCTCTGCTCCTTCACTTAACTAGGTATAGGTCCTTGAGTTAGTTACTTGGGTCTCTAAATCTTTTTCCACAGCCGAACAATGAGAATAATAATAGGACTTGCTTCATATTTAGTTTGGTTGGAGGATTAAATGAAACAATAAGTAAAAATGCAGTGCCTGGCACATCCCAAGGATTTAAACAATATTAACAATCATTTTTCTCATCTGAAACACTTCTCTGGTTTCTTATTTGATTTCATTTTGAAATATTCATATTTCTATATCTAAGTTTATCTCTCATTCTCTCTCCATACCACACACACAGTTTTTCTGGTCTCTGGCATTCAAAGAAATTGTGTCTGTAGCAAAGAAACCTCAACTGGGATGAAATGAAGCTGAAAGGATGACAGAGGACCTAGTGTTTGGGTTTCTTGGAAGAGTCTTAACTAGGACATTGGTCAGGAAATGCTACCAACACTATTTGTCATGCTAGGAGGAGATGTGACCAAATCGAAGGGGCTATGGGGACCAGGAAAGGAGAGCAAAGAGGTTCTGGCTGGTTCTCAATTCTGAGTTCTCATTAACAGTCATCAGAAGCATTCTGGGGCCTTCCAATTTGTGCCAGAGAAAGGTTCTCAGAGAAAAGTGCCACTTAGGCCTCCCTGTCATGCCTGGGAACGACAGCAAGTTGTTTGGTATGACTGTAAGCCTGATTATAGTTTGGCATGTATAAACCACCATCTGTTCACTTGCTTATCTTAGGCTTTTTAACAGTAGGTTTTAGTAATAACATTGGGACGTTTTTAGGTAAGATAAATGGCAAGAGTAAAATATTCCTTTAAATTAAAGAACGTATGTTATAAGGATTAGCATTTTCAAGCAGTTTATGATGTATTTTGTTCCTAAGGGAACATTTTATGGAAATTTTAATCATCAATTACAATGAATCTGAAGCAACACTAACAGTTGCCTTACTTCCCGCTTTTTCTAAATTAATTAATGCTGTCCTCATTTTCAATAGAACTGAGCGGCTGCCTTTTGTCCAGCTTGCCTAACAATGCAAATGCAGACCAAACGAGGGCCTAGAAGAATCCAGACAGCTGCTTGAAAACTCAGTAATGTTGCAGGACATTGAAACACAAACCCCGTGATTGCTGGGGCCATCAGGAAAGTTGTCCAAAAATGTGACTAAGGATTAGTGCCTAAGCAGCACACTCTTTTTTTCAACATGGTGCTTCTTCGACCTCTCATCATATATTCATTTTTTTCACTTATATCCTTCCAACTGCCTCAGAAAAACACAATTACACATAAAACATGCACCTTAATATTTATACATATGGTATCTCTCTATCCCTTCTTTAGTCTTCTTCCTTTACTAAAATATATATATATAATATATGAAAAGGGAAAGCTTTAGGTATCAGGTCACTAAAATGTTAAGTTTTCTTATTGATTTTTAAACTTATTACATAGTAATCATGCATTAATTAGTAGTTCAGCAATTCACACTTGCAATTTCACACACAAGAAGTTACTTTCTTGGGTTAATATTATATGAGGCACAGGAAATGCAATGAAGCTAAAGAAACACTTGTTTCTTTATTGTGGTCATCTGTTACAATTTCCCCTAAACCGTAGCCCTATGAAGGTGGGGAGTGTGTCTTATTTTTTTTCTAACATTGTATTGTCAACAAGTAAAACAGTACCCAATGTACAGCGAGCACCCAAGAAATACATATTTGTAAAGTAAATGATCTTGTTGAGCACCTGCTATATGTCAAGCACAAAGTTAGGTCCTGAATAAGATGAAGCCTCAATATTGAAGGTGTTTGCAGTCTACAGTGTGCTATAGAAATACAGTTAAGAGCAGTGGACTCTGATGATGAGGTGCTCATGAAAGACACAAGGAACTATAGGAGGAGGAATTGGAATTTTAAGCTGGGCCCGAATCCTTAAGTAGGAATTCAGCAGATAAAATGGAAGAGTAGGGAGAATATTTTGAACGAAGGGAAAAGGATTTTTAAAAGGCATAGAGGCTCAGTAGTCCATTTGAAAACCATAAATGGAACATGTGGCCAGAGGTGTGGCTATGAGTAAAAGGTGTGAAGCAAACAAGGTTTGGAGGCAGCCAAAGAGCTTGAACTTCACCCAGTAGAGGGAGCCATTCAGGATTACTGTATTGCTGTTGGATGATAACTATAGACTCAAAAGTACATACGTGGATGAGAGATGAGAACCTGGAGTGAAGGCAACCTGTTTGGCAGGTATTGCAAATGTGCATGAAGGAGAGAGAGAGAGAGAGAGTCCTGAATGAAAGATAGCTGACAGGATAGGATGGTGGGGATAGTTGTGGGCAACAGTGTAGACAGAGCTAACAGGATATTACTACTGTACTAACTGAGTAGCAAAAGGAGGGAGTTAACTCCATTACTCAAAGATCTACTCTGGAGTATAATCAGGTGACATTTTTCAACACAGTAAATGGAAGAGTAGGACTAGCTTCTGGAAAAATAATGAGTTTGATTCAGAAGATGTTTATACATGGTATCAGCTTCGATCGTTTCATAATGATGCACAGCAAGCAATGTGGGTTCAGAGCTAAGAAGAAGTGTTCATCTTGGAGAAAAAGTCAAGGGTTTGCTTTAGTAGTGACAGTGGAAGCCTTGGATGAGATGATCAGATGGATGAGATGGTATTTAAAAACTCATCAGTGACTTTGGAAAGTATAATTAATTGGCAACTGTGGAATTAAAATTACAGGGCCGAGGAGTTAAAAAGAAACTGTGAGGTGAAGAATGAAAGCAGTGAGCCGTTTAACTACTCTATGAAGATATTAGCAATGAAGAGAAAGAAAGATCCATTGATAACTTGGTGAGAAGTAATGTCTGGGAAGGTTTTATTAACATTTATCATAATACTGTAAGAAAGGGTTTGGCCGTAGCAGGACACTGCCAGAGGAGGGAGGGGAGAGGGCGCATAACATCAGTAAGGGTACTTGATCTCAAACCAGGTGAAGTGGGGACCAAGGGGAGGCCCAAACTTCACCTGTACGAGGACCACTTATCTACCTAATCCTGAATTGTATCCCATATCTTTAAAAAAAAATACTGGAGAGAAAAGTAGTCCAGGAAAAATAGTCATGGAAGAAGAAAGGATTGAAGATTACAGAGAGAAAACATTACTCATGAAACAATACGGAGAAGTAAAAGAAGAAAATGGGGCCTATTGCTTGGGTTTTAAAAGGATTAAATTCATTCTCTCACTGTTAGATGATTGAAATTGTAAGTTCTCTGAGGTTTAGAAACAATGAATCTTTTCTGGGGAAGAGGAATAAGCTATATTTATTAAATAATATGAAGATATATTATTAGGAATATGTATTAAGAATCACTCCATATTGGGGATTATTTTGGAAGGACTGAAACCTCAGGATACATGTGAATACAAAGTCAGTCAGGCCTGAACTGAGAAGGGGGCAGCCAGAAATCTGCCCTGTGGGTTGCAGAATCGGCACCATTGCCTGAGCTCCCTTCCTTAGCCTTCAGCAGAGCTGCTCCCTTAGACTAAGGAAAGCAGTTAGATCCAAGTCCACTCAACTTGGATCTACATTAGAAGAAAGCTAATGCCTGGTTATAATGTGGTTATAAAAAACTTCACTCAAGGGTAGTGGACAAACTGGGCTAAAAATTTTTTTAACATATGGCTCTGTGAGCCATGCTTAACACAGTAACCCAGCAGGATGAACAATTACGTAGTAACCCCGTGGCATGAATAAAAACTGCTATTGAATAGTTAACCATTGGGCTAATAAATGCACTCATTTAGCATGCAGGGACTCTGGAAGCACAGGGTATTGTCTCTTCCATCATTCTTCCTAGGAAAAGCAAACTAACACAAGTGGATGACATCTGCATTTGATTAATGTGTTTGGTTGTAGAGGGCTTGTGAACTCAAGATGCTAATAGTTTTGGCAATAGGCAGATAAGGAATAGACTTAGAGAGACTTATCTGGTGAGCTGTTACATGACCTTCACATTGGATTAAGCTTTGTTTTTCAGAGCAAGCACAGATTTCTCCTGAAGTAGAGTATACTTCATGATGCATCTCTAAATGAGGCTTTTTATAGAAAGTATGACTTTCAGTAATTAAGATACAGGATGTAGCCATTGCTCTGGTAAACTCTGCTGTCCCCACGTGGCTCCTTGAGCTGTGGTGGCCATGTTTTCTGAACTTTGGTCCCCTTCTCTCCCTCCCCCAATTTGCTTTCTAAATAAACTTTGCTTGAAAGTTTTAAAAAATAATAAATAAAATAAAATACAGGTTAAATATCAAAACCATCAGGGCAGAAACTTGTACAAAAAGATAAAAGTAGAGCCTAAGAAAGTACAAGATTTTTCACTTCTAAGCCAAAAGGGGCTTATAAGACTTGTCAGAGCTTGGTTGTTTTGAACACGTTTGGTATTGCCTAAGTTGCTAAGTGCAGGATGTCTTAAAGGAGTAGAAGGAAAGAATGTTTTGCTAAGATATTCTAAATTTACTTAAAAGTGCTCAGTATTTCTGAAAATAACCCAAGCTTATATAGGGGCAAAATAAACAATATAGGGTTCTCTAGTGTTCTTTTTTTTTTTTTCTTCCCTCAGCATACATCATACAGGGGCTCTAACTTCCAGCTCTGTCAGACATGGCTTGTTAGTCACAGCAGTATGGGACACACTGGAGAGAATTTGGCCCTGAAATTAGACTCTCATCTTTAGAGATAGAGTTGTTCAGGAAGAACCAAGATCCAAGCTGAAAGACAAGACAGTATGAAAGTAATAAGAAATCCCAGGTATCTGAAGGCTGTGTCTTCATATTTTTGTCCCTGAGTTGTTGCACAATTCCCTGCATATGGAAGTCACTAAAAAATGATTTGTCGAATAAACGAAGATCAGGTAATGAATGATCTTACAGACAAATACACTAAAATGATGGAGATATCCAGGAACAGAAGTGATCAGACATTCAGGCAGTAGGCACTAGGAAAAAGTCTGTGTGGAGACAATGAAAGACAAATCTATGTAGGGGTTCAGGGTCAGCACCTAAGTCTTAAGAGAGCAGGGTTAGTCCTGGAGATGCTGACAATAAGGAAAGTTGTCAAAACAAGATCCAGACCTAGGGAATAATATAAACCCATTTATCAGGGCTGCATAACTAAATAGTTCATTCATAACGAATGATTTTTTAAAAGGTAGTGGAGTGATCCACACTGATATCAAGGGGAGGAGTGCCTCAGGGGAAGGAAGCAGAGGAAACAACAGGTGCAAACACCCTGAAGCTCTGAGGCTGGAGTGGATCAGAAATTTTCTAGAAAGCATGGAGACTTGTGTGGCATGAGGGAAGTAATCAAGTGGGGAAGGTAATAGGAGATGAGATCAGAGAGGCAAGGGGAGAAGCAGAATGAGGGCAGATCATGTAGGAATTTGTGGGACTGGACCAGAGGGACTGAAATCTTGGCTCTCTAGGATCAGAACTGTGTCTCAAGACCATGGTCAGGTGGAATCTACCAGGATCCGTCAAATGAAATGTTTCTGGCTGTTATAAGAAGCTTATTATATACCTGGTCACCTTTGTTGAAGTAAAATTCCTGTGTAATTTAGCCTTTAAATAAAGGCTTTTGTTAATAAAAACAAAATGGAATTTAAATTTAAGAAGTGTAAGTGTTCTCCTACATTCTAATTCTGGGTCAGCCACTGCTCTCTATTATCTACTTACTAAACTAGTTACCAGGCAAGATCTGACCCCTGCACAACTGCTAGAGAAAGGACAAAAGGAATTTACAGCAATGGAGACCCAGTGGAGACATTAATAGACTAATTACTAGTTGCATAAAATCACTGGAGTGGTTCATTTTTAATTATGTTAAAATGCTGAATAACCTCTATTTCAGCAGGTGATTGATTCTTCAGATGCATAAATAGCAAGGGAGTGATAGAGAGAGTACATGTTGTTTTTTCTTTCTTTTTTTTCCTGGAAAACACAACTTCTTGAGTTGACTCAGAACTCTCGAGGAATTTCATTGTAGTCTGTTTCATATTCATCATAAGCCAAACCCAGCCTTCCACGAGTGTAAAATCAGTTGTTCAGCCACTGCTTAGCACAGCTAGTTTATCAAACAGGGTATTGTGGAGTCTAAATAGAAACAAAAAGCTTTTTGATTTGGACAGTTCTCATGAGAGCTCATTGAATTTATTGTGATATTTTTCTTTATACAGGAAAGAACCAGATTAGTACCTGATAAAAGATCAGCACATTTATAAATGCTGAATACTGAGTTGTGGGCAACATGTGATTGGATGCAGAATTTGTAATTATTTCGCTTTATTGTATTTGCTGCAAGGACAGGGAGGGGTGATGGGGTTCTGATCTTTTCTGTGGGGGCCCTGCATGGCTGTCAGATGGAGGTGATTGGCCAATCCCTGAGGTGAATGACAGACCCACAGGGGCTGATTTGAACAGTTGTTGAGAGGCTGTGCACAGCAAGTGTCAGCGCTAAATGTGTAGATTCAGAGCAGAAGGTGGAGAATGGAGGATGGAGGTGCTCTGGAGGGTTAATCTGTACTTGAGCTGACAGGTGTCTCTGTTACTCCTGGGGAAAGATTTCAATATGAGGACTGTGGAGGTGATGGGCTACAGTTGGGAAGGAAAGAGGAGCTGTGGAAACTATTTAGGAGGCAAGTGTCAAGGCAACTGACACTGAGTATTTCCTTGAACAATCACATTGAAAATCAGGGAAGCCGGGCTCGGTGGCTCAGCCTGTAATCCCGCGCCTTTGGGAGGCTGAGGTGAGTGGATTGCCTGAGCCCGCGGGTTCGAGACCCGCCTGGGCAGCGAGACCTCATCTCTACAATAAATCAAAAAATCAGCCGGGCGTGGTAGCGCATGCCTGTAATTCCAGCTACTTGGAAGGCTGAGGTGGAAGGATCACCGGAGCCCAGCAGGCGAGATTGTGGTGGCCGGGAGCGGCCACTGCACTCCAGTCTGGGCGACAGAGTGAGATTCCAACTCAAAAAAAAAAGAAAATCAGGGAGACTTAATGGTGATGAGATAAGATCTAGTCACTTAGGCAAGAGGAGGTTTGTTTCCTGGAGGCGAATTATACCAACTAGCCGCATAAAGCAATACAGTTTTTGTTTACTATTAAAAACAAGCAAAACAAGTCACACATAAATCCAAACTATTTATTGAAGGATAGAATATATACTGAAAAAAGCATATGTCGTAAGTACGTGTGAGGAATATTTCCAAATTGAGCCTTTCATGTAACCAATACTCAGACCAAGAAATAATATTATCAACCAGACACCCGCAGTGCCCATTAGTTTTACTGCTTTGTTATTTTATGTAAATGGTGTCATACAGTATGTAATCTTTTGTGCTTGGCATCTGTCACTTAACATTATTTTTGTAAGATACATTTATATAATTGCATGTTATTTGTTCTTATTCCTATAGAGTATTCCATTGTATGGATATCACAATTTTTATTTCATTCTACTCTTTATGGATATTTGGGTAGTTTCTAAGCTTTAATTACTATAAGTAGTGCTTCTATAAGTATTCTAGTACATTCTTTTGGTGAACATACTTACATATTTCTGTTGGATATAAACACAGGCATGAAATTGCTGGATCATAAGAAATGTAATATTTAGCTTTGGCAGATACTGCCAGCTTTCCAAAGTGTGATTGCATCAATTTTTGTCTACCCCTAATTAAAAAAATATGTGACACAAAAATTGTCACTTGGTGCTTGCCTGAACTATTTCCTTTCTTCCTTCTTGTCTTGCCTATGCATTGTATAACTATAAGACTTTTTGCCAAGTCCCAAGAAGTTAAAGCTGTAGGGTAAAAAAATAAGAAAAAAAATGAGGGTAGGGAATTTAGAAGGTAAGTCTGAGCAATTAAAAAAAATACATGAGGTTGTCATAAAAGACTGGACCCTAATTCTCTTTAGCTCATATTTCCTATCCAAATATCACCCTTTAACTCTTGTTTTGGCCCTGGTCCTTACTTTTCCCAACACTCCCAACCTCTTTAGGGTTCTGTACCAAATCAGTTTGTGGGAGATGAATTTCAGAGCTCCCAGTATGTTGGGGATTGGACCTATAGTTGCTGAAGTTTGGCCCTCTTGTTATGTTTTCTCAAGAATAAAGTATTCAGGAAAGTAACATTCAGAAAAGTAACATATTCATAAATAAACCTTTCAGGGTTGTCTGTAATCTAACCTGCATGTATCACATTACATCTACAGGTAAAGCAATTATAATAACTGTCTTTTTAAAAAAGTGCTGGGAATCCAGATTGATAGAACCCTTGTATTTATATATGAAGCCTCAGTGTTCTTGTTTTCAAATAAAACACACACACACATAAATTCGTGGCAGGCTGAAGGCTGTCTTTCTAACAGGACCAATTTTATAAAAAGCTGAGTGATCAGCCATGAAAACAAATTCTAGGACACGTTCATAAAAGGAGGCAGTGTTGACTGTCTCTGCCATTGTTGGGAGGTGATGAATTTTGTAGGAAGTGATGAATTTTATACCCTGTGGCATGTCAAAGTTTTGCATTTATAATCTCCCTATATAATGTACCATATAGTGAATTTGTAACCCCACATATTAGGTGCTGTGCGGTGATGTCGCTCAGCTGGAATGTTCTTCCAGGAGGGGTCTCTAGGAGACGCCTTATTTGGACTAAAATGCACATTCAGGAGGGTCTCTAGGAGATGCCTTATTTGGACTGGAATGCACACTCCGGAGGGTCTTTAGGAGATGTCTTATTTGGAAGGGACCAAGTGGTTACATTAGATTAGCTAACTTGCTCATTCTGCTTCTATAAACCCCACTGGCATTATGTGATTGTTATATTTGAATTTCCTGGGCTCGAAGGTGGGCAGGCTCTGACCTATTTAAGGGCACCCTCTGCCATAGCTGGGAGCCCTCACTTTGTGTCTGCGTGTCTGGTGAGTGATCCTGGCTGGCTGAACCTTGGCTAATAAACCTCTCCCTTGTTAAATTGGGTGTTGGTGCCGTGAATTAAACACTTGAACCCTACTCCATCTGGGGGCTCATCCGGGATCCCCAGTGCTTAATCCACAGGTTTTAAGCTGACTGGCCTTGTGAGCTTGCTAGCCTGCAAACTCCCGAATAGCTGAGCCATCCCTGGCAGGCTCACAACGCCTTTTGAAGCCCTCAGAGAGGTAAATCAGCTTCTCATTTTGTCTTGCCTTTCTCTGTTTTTGTCTGTGGTAGTGCACATTCTGGGTTGGACTCGCAGGAAAGCTGGATGCAGCGGTAATTCTGGAGTTCGAGGTCCTGGTGAGATGTCACTGGGTCCTCTGGTTTGGAACCCTGAGTGACCAATCATCGGATAAGCCAGGAGCTGAAACAGGCTCCAGAGCTGAAAGAGGCTCAGGTGACTGATTGGTGGTGGATGGGCTCAGTGTCCATTGTTTTGGTGTCCCTTGTTTCCTGTTTGGAACTCAGAGTGGCCAGTTATCAGATAAGCCAGGAACTGAAGTGGGCTCTGGAGCTGAAAGAGGCTCAGGTGACTGACTAACAAATAGGTTTGGTGTCCAATATCTCCCAAGGACCATTAGGTCCTCCTGCTCTGTGTGTGTCTTTGTTGCGTTGTGTCTTGTGTTTGTAACTATTGTAACCCTCATTTCCATTGCTGCAGTTGAAGGTATGGGACAGCAGGGGTCTAAGCCTTGCACCCTCCTGGAGCTGGTCTTATATCATTTTAAGGATTTTCAGGATGCTGTGGAACAGTCAAGAGATCGAGTGCTGAAAGGGAAACTAACCACTTTCTGCTCCCTTGAACGGTCTAAATTCAAAAACTGCAGCTGGTCACCAGAGGGCACTTTCAACCCCTCTATAGCAGAGAGAGTCCAGCTAATCGTCTGCTGGTACCACCCTGACCAGATTCTGTACATCACTGCCCGGTACATTCTTATCCTGCAGCACCCGACCTGGATGAAAAAGATCGGGACTAACTCTTCTCATGTTTTAGCCCTACAGGAAGCTAAGCCCCCTGTCCTCCAGCAACCACCAGAGGACAAGGAGAGCCCCCAGCCATATCTGGTGGCAGGACAAGGACGGGGCGTTCAAGAGCAGGGAATTCTTAGCCCGGCTCATACTAGAAGTGGTTCTCCCTAGCAGCCCCTTCCTGGCCCGCCATGCCCCACTCTTGACTGGCCACCTGCTGAGGGTGCGACAGCCCCAACCCTGGACTCAACTACTGAGACCTTGGAAGAAACTCCAGTGATCCTCCCTCTGTGGCAAGCCCCAGGGGTAGATGTGGGTGGGATGGAACCCCAACACTTTATGGTTTGTGTTCATTTTTCTACTAGTGACCTCTACAACTGGAAGAACCAAAACTCACCATTCTCTGAAAGGCCCCAGGGCCTTATTTCTCTCTTAGAAACTATTTTCTACATGCACCAGCCCACCTGGGATGACTGCCAATAGCCCCTTCAGGTCCCTTCACTGCTGAGGAGAGGGAGCGCATTTGGCAGGAACCAAGGAAGTTAATCCTGGGACCTGACGGCTGACCAGCAGAACATGCACAATTGGAGTGCGTCTTCCCCCTGACAGACCAAACTGGGATCCTAACACTGATCACGGTAGGGAGTGTCTCACCACTTATCACCAGACTCTGTTGGGAGTCTGGTGATAGTCACTCAAGGGCCACAGGAATCTCCCACCACCTTTCTAGAGCGTCTCATGGGCCACAGGAATCTCCCACCGCCTTTCTAGAGCGTCTCATGGCGGCCTATCGGACATATACCCCGATAGACCCAGAGGCACCAGAAAACCCGAGGGCATTAGTTATAGCCTTTGTCTCCCAGTCGGCCCCTGATATAAGGAAAAAGCTGCAGAAACTTGAGGGGTTTGAAGGAAAAAGCCTGTCAGTATTAACTGAGGTAACTCAAGGGGTTTATAATAGCAGAGATTCTTCTGAAGATAAACAAGCAAAGAGGTTGGCCAAAGTCGTAGTTACAGCTTTGGAAGGACCGCATGCAGGGGAATGCAGAAGGAGGATTCCTTTAGACAGAGACCAATGTGCTCACTGTAAAAAGAAAGGACATTGGAAAAGGGATTCCCCAGACAAATCAAAGAGGTGGACGGGACCCCCTCCCAACTTGGAGCCACAAAAACCGACTCTAGTGCTCCAGTTGGAATCTGACTGATGGGGCCGGGGCTCTGTAAATACCCCCCCAGAACCCAGGGTCAAACTTATAGTGGGAGGTAGCCCTGTACACTTCTTAGTGGATACGGGAGCAGAGCATTCAGTACTCCAAAGACCAAATGGTCCTCTCCTAAATAAGCCTACTCTGGTTCAGGGGGCAACTGGGACTTGATCATATCCCTGGACCACTGAGAGAATTGTGGACTTGGGAAAGGGAGAGGTGACTCATTCATTTCTGGTAATACCAGACTGCCCATACCTGCTTTTAGGGTAAGACTTTTTGCATAAACTCAAGGCTAATATAGGATTTCAGAAAGCCACAGTAACAGTAGATTTTCAAGAGCCAACCAAAATTCTTGTAATGGTGGCCCTCCTGGATGAATATCTAATGGCAAGGGGTGAGCCAAACCCCACAAGATTTGGAACTCTTAAGCCAGCTGTGGACTGAAATCCCAGGTGTTTGGGCTGAAACCAACCTACTAGGGTTAGCAAGGAACCATACCCCAGTAGTAGTGCAGTTAAAAAGCCACGCAACCTCTGCTAGGGTGTGCAAATACCCCATCTCCAAGGAGGCCCCAAGAAGTATAGCTAAACATATCCAACGCCTCAGGGAGGCTAGAATCCTGATGCCCTGCCACTCGCCTTGGAATACTCCATTACTGCCAGTAAAAAAGGCTGGAACAGGGGACTACCATCCAGTGCAGGACCTCCGAGAGGCCAACAAGAGGGTGGAGGACATTCACCCAATGGTCCCAAACCCATACATCCTCTTAACTGAGCTTCCTCCCGAACGACAGGTCTATATGGTCTTAGGCTTCAAGGATGCCTTTTTTAGTATTCCATTGGTCAGACAGAGTCAACTCTTGTTTGCCTTTGAATGTTCGGACCTGGAAAAAGGAGAGCATGGGCAATTAGCATGGACATGCCTCCTGCAAGGATTCGAGAACTCTCCTACACTGTTCAATGAGGCTCTCCAACAAGACCTGCAGGTTTTCCAAAGATGCAATTCCCAGGTAACTCTGTTGCAATATGTAGATGACCTACTCATCACTGCTGAGTCGCAAGAAGACTGTCTGCATGCCACCTGAAATCTCCTGAAGGAATTAGGAACGTTGGGATACTGGATGTCAGTGAAGAAGGCCCAGCTCTGTACAACTGCGGCTACCTACCTTGGGTATGTTCTTCAGGAAGGTAAGAGAGCCCTGTCCAGTCAGCGCGTTCAGGCTATAGTCAGCATTCCGGTCCCAGAAACAAAAAAGCAGGTCAGAGAGTTCCTGGGAGCAGCAGGGTATTGTAGGCTATGGATTCCACGATTCGCTGAAATCGCCAGGCCCTTATATGAATTTACTAAGGGCCCAGAGAGGGAATTCCAATGGACCCCCGAAAGGGAAAAAGCCTTCCAAACCTTAAAGGAGGCTTTAATTTCAGCCCCGGCATTGACCCTACCAGACCCTGGGAAGCCTTTCCACCTCTTTGTGGATGAAAGCCAAAGGGTCACCCGGGGGGTCCTGACCCAGAAACTCGGTCCTTGGAATAGGCCAGTGGCATACTTGTCAAAAAAGCTAGACCCAGTAGCGGCAGGATGACCAGCCTGCCTGCGAAGCATTGCAACCGTAGCTATGCTGATAAAAGACTCGGACAAGTTGACCCTGGGACAGGACCTAATTGTCACAGCCACACATGCGATAGAGGCCCTTTTCTGGGGGCGGCCCAGCAAAATGGATTTCCAATGCCCAGCTCACCCACTATCAGGCATTGCTTTTCGACCAGCCACATATCAGGTTCCAGCCAACTGCCAGTCTAAATCCTGCCACCCTGTTGCCGGCGGGGACCTGTGGCACCCATGACTTCATTGAGCTCACTGAGTTCCTCCAGAAGCCACGCCTGGACCTGACAGATGTTCCTTGGCCAGAACCAGACTTAACTCTCTATATAGACGGCAGCAGCTTCATGGAAAATAGAACCATATATGCGATGGCAGCAGTGGTAACACTGCAGGACACCGTATGGGCAAAGCCCCTTCCCCAAGGGACCTCAGCCCAGAAGGTGGAATTAATTGCCTTGACAGAAGCCCTCAAAGCAGGTGCAGAAAAGACTGTCAACATTTATACTGACAGCAGGTATGCCTTTGCAACTGTGCATATACATGGGACAATTTACAAAGAAAGAGGGTTGCTCACCGCTGAGGGAAAAACTATAAAAAATAGAGAGGAAATTTTAAACCTCTTGGCAGCAGTCTGGGCTCTAGAGAAGGTGGCAATCATGCATTGCCCAGGTCACCAACAGGGGAGCTCAGATGAAGCAGTCAGCAATAGGAAAGCGGATCAAACAGCCAAAGAGGTGGCATGCTGCTGCACTGCCTACCTGCTGGCACTACCTCCTCTGATACTATGTGAACCCCCGGGTTACATGGAGGAAGATTTCTGTATAGCACAAAAATTAAATGTGACCACAAATTCGGAGGAATAGATGCAACTCCAGGATGGGAGACCTTCCTCCCCCAGGCCCTAGGGCACAAACTCCTACGGCAACTTCACGAAGGCACTCATTTGGGAAAAACTAAGTTGACTGAACTCATAAGAAAGGAGTTCTACTTGCCTCACCTGGATCAACTGACCCAAGAATTCATCCAAGGCTGCATACCATGCCAACAGACTAACGTCACTAAGGTCAGTGTATCCACTCCAGAGACCCTACACCAGGGAGTAACCCCTGGGAGACATTGGAAGATAGATTTTACAGAAGTAAAGCCAGGGCAATATGGATATAAATACTTGTTAGTTATGGTAGACACTTTCTTGGGATGGGTCGAGGCTTTTCCTACAAAAACTGAAACTGTGTCTGTAACAGTTAAGAAACTTTTAAACGACATCATCCCGAGATATGGTCTACCTATCTCAATAGGATCAGATAATGGGCCGGCCTTTGTCTCCAAACTTACGCAAGGTATAGAAAAAGCTCTGGAGATAAATTGGAAATTACACTGTGCTTATCATCCTCAGAGTTCAGGACAAGTAGAAAGAATGAATGGAACACTTAAGGAGACCTTAACCAAATTAACCCTAGAGGCCGGCAAGGGATGGGTGATGCTCCTTCCCTATGTCCTCCTAAGAGCAAGATGTACCCCCTACATCAAGGGCCTAACCCCCTTAAAATCCTTTTTGGGCGGCCCCCGCCGCTACTGCCAAAAGTAGGCCTAGACAAAGCACTTGAACTGTCTAACCATGATTTACTTCAGTCACTACAGGCACTTCAAAAGGTACAAAACACAGTGACTGAAGCTGTGCGGCCTGCCATCCAGGAGCTGAGTCCGGCAGTCTCACCCATTCCAACCCGGAGACCAAGTATGGGTCAAACCGCACAAAATCGAGGCTCTAACCCCAAGATGGAAAGGCCCACACATGGTAATCTTGACTACTCCAGTGGCAGTGAAGGTCTAGCGGTGTCCATCCCTGGATCCATCATTCCCAACTAAAGAAGGCAGACTCCCTCGCCGAGACCAGCGAGGAACCACGATGAGATGGAAGGTCATCAAGCCGGCCGCCAGAAAAGACACACTAAAGATAAGACTTCCACAGGCCCCGATTCCTTAGGTCCATCATGTAACTGGAGGCAACTGTGTCCCACCTTCCCAGGGAGCCTAGTAGCCCTCCTTATTCTTTTAACCTTCCCCAATGTATAACATATTACCTTCTCCCGCGAAACTCATCATGGAAACTGGTAAACACTATTACTGAAACTGTAGTTTCCACCTGCATCTGGAATGGGCCCCCGGCCTTTGAATTCGACCTTTGTAGCCTGTGGCCCAATTTAGCCATAACTGAGTATGATTACTGCCCGGCACCTAGCGGTTCAATCCATTGCAAAAGGGGCTGGGGATGCATTTCCAAGGACATTGAAGATGAAAAACAAGTTGCAGCATATACCTTCTATGCTTGTCCGGCCATTGCCCAAAGCCAATGCCATAAGGCAGGGCACTTTCATTGTGCCGAATGGGAGTGTGAAACACTTTCCCCCTGGAAAACTGAGGACTCCTTCATGCGCCTTCAAAGGCAAAGCCGTGCGCCCACTTGTAATTAGTTTGAAACATGTAAGCCCCTAAAACTCACCATTATACAATGAGATGCTTATGGCATCCAGAAGATATGGGAAAAGGGCAGAGCATGGGGACTCAGACTGTATGTTTCAGGAAGGGACCCTGCAACAGAGTTTGCCATACGAAGGAAAGTTATACCCCATGTCCATTCCCCTATGGGATCCAACCATAATCTCTTTCTGCCAAACCCTCAGTGAAGACCTCAGCCCCCCAAACCCACTCAGGACAAGCCCAGGTCAGTTAATTTAATAACTGTTGCTGCAACCTCAAAGCCTATTGCAACCTTAAAACCTACAAGACCAATTGTTACGCTTCCGTTAACCCCACTTGGGAAAGAAAATCTTTACCTCCCTATGTTAGCAGCAGTCCATAGGCTGGCCATTGCCACCCAACCAAACTTGGCCAGGGGCTGCTGGCTGTGCCTAGACTCTAGCCCCCCATATTATGTGGGGGTGGCCGTAAACTCCTCGATAAGTAATATCAGGGGGCACAAGTTCTTAATCATACTACTCCCCAACTCAGGGATTATTTCCATGGCGACAGAATCCTGCTCTCACCCTGGGAGATCTCCAAGGGCAAGGAACCTGTCTCCACACTTCATCCTATACCACAGAAAGCTCCCCCTATTGGGAAGCTTGTTTGGCTTCTTCCAGAATAAATGCCTCCCGGCTGGTCACTCCTAAAAGCCTTAATGTGGTTGTTGCACCCCCCACTACCTGGTTTGCCTGCACACAGGGTATAACCCCGTGTGTTGCCCTAGAGCTCCTCAAAGACAGCTCTGAGCTCTGTGTTTTGGTGCACATATTGCCCCAGGTGTATATTACTGAAGGGCTTACAGTATGGAAACAACTTGAACTCCAGAATTTTAGACGAACCAAAAGGGTCCCCATCCTAGTGCCTATGCTTATAGGATTGGGAATCGCAGGGTCGGCCGCCATGGGGGGCGCTGCGTTGGCTGTAGGAGATCAAAATCTTAAGGAATTAAGCAGGTACATTGAAACAGACCTGTCTAACCTTGAGACAAGCATATCCCAATTAGAACAACAAGTAGACTCTTTAGCTGAGGTGGTGCTCCAGAATAGGAGGGAACTAGAACTTCTGCTCATGACAGAAGGAGGGCTCTATGCAGCATTAGGAGAAGCCTGTTGCTTTTACGCCAACAAGTCCGGAATAATTCGGGAGACACTCACCCTGGTCAGAGAAGATATTTGCCACAGAGCGTCTAAAAGACAGGCTTCAGAAAACTGGTACTAATCCTTATTTTCATGGTCCCCTTGGTTCACAACCCTGGTCTCAGCCATTGCCGGACCTCTGCTCTTAATCCTAATATTTGTAACCATGGGGCCATACCTAATTCAATGTCTTCTAAATTACATAAGGAACAGGCTAACAACCACAAACCTGATATTACTGAGAACACAAGTTAAGTCCCTGCACGATGAGTCAATGATTTGACTCTAGGAACAACTCAAATGGGGGAACGTTGGGAGGTGATGAATTTTGTAGGAAGTGATGAATTTTATACCCTGTGGCATGTTAAAGTTTTGCATTTATAATCTCCCTATATAAGGTACAATGTAGTGAATTTGTAACCCCACATATTAGGTGCTGTGCGGTGATGTCGCTCAGCTGGAATGTGCTTCCAGGAGGGGTCCCTAGGAGATGCCTTATTTGGACTGGAATGCACATTTAGGAGAGTCTCTAGGAGATGCCTTATTTGGACTGGAATGCACACTCCAGAGGGTCTCTAGGAGATATCTTATTTGGAAGGGACCAAGTGGCTACGTTAGATTAGCTAACTTCCTCATTCTGCTTCTGTAAACCCCGCTGGCATTATGTGATTGGTATATTTGAATTTCCTGGGCTCACAAGGTGGGCAGGCTCTAACCTATTTAGGGGCAGCCTCTGCCATAGCTGGGAGCCCTCGCTTTGTGTCTGCATATCTGGTGAGTGGTCCTGGCCGACTGAACCTTGGCTAATAAACCTCTCCCTTGTTAAATTGTGTGTCGGTGCTGTGAATTAAACACTCGGACCCCACTCCACCATCAGCTAGGGGACAGGTGGCCAAGACCAACAGCTAGGCTAGTCTCTTATTACATAGATTCATCACTTAGCCTTCTGTGGTTAATCTCATTTCTCACAGAGAACAGAGTTCCCACTGTAGGTCTTCAGCTGTTTTTCTGGAGGAAGCAGTCACTTGTGACATTGAGCAATATATGCCTTCCTTGAGACTAGAGCCCCTTGCTGAATATGGTAATAGTATGCATGCCAGGCAAACCCCAAAGTACAGAAGGGATATAACATCTATATTGAATCTTTATTTTATTGAACTCCCATTGCTGTAACTCCCATAGTATTACCTCAATGTTTAAAAATACAATTATAGAACACAATTAATTGCTGACGTCCAACTGTAAAAAGAGACCCACTGGGCAAGGATGGTCACATATGTCTAAAGAGGAGAGAACACCCCCCCACCACCACCCCTACCAGTCACTTCTGAGTCACTGGAAAAGACTGCTGACTGGAGTCTGTATGTGCTTGGGAGTAAATGCAGGAAATAATATTGTCTTATATTTAAATTTTGCATACTGTCTCCACTGCTGTAGGTCCTAAGCAAACCCATTTATTATCTCGCATAAAAGTTACAAAGATGCTTATAAGGATAAGCAGTCCCTAAATGGTTGTTGAATTAAAATCAGTGTGGCTTAATTGTAGATGCAGTAGCAAGTTGAGTAGATTGTGTAGTGACCTCATGACAAATGTGCACAGATGTTTTTATGAACAAATTCTCATTATCAGCTTTTTCATCAACACTTAGCTCCTTCCCATAAATTTCAAGGGCCCAGGGGAAAAAGTAATTTATATTTCTTGTTAACTGTAACTCTGTTTATGTATGCTTTGCTTGATTTTTAAAACAGCAACAACACCTACTAGAATAAATGATTAAAATATGCTCTTTGGCCAGTCACAGTGGTTCACGCCTATAATCCCAGCATTTTGGGAAGCCGAGGTGGGAAAATTGCTTGAGTCCAGAAGTTGAGACTGGCTTGGGCAACATAGCTCAGCCTCAACACTACAAAAATTTTTTTAAAAAAATAACTGGGCGTGGTGGTACGCACCTGTAGTCCCAGCTGCTCAGGGGGCTGAGGCAGGTAGATTGCCTGAACCTAGAAGGTCAAGGCTGCAGTGAGCAGTGATCATGCCACTGCACTCCAGTCTAGGTGACAGAGTAAGACACTGACTCGAAAAAAAAAATTAATAATAGTTAAAGATCATGATCTTTAACTGTATAGATTCACCTTAGGTAACTTACATCTAGTGGGTGTATGGTTTTAATTAGAGCTCTTCCCAATGAAGAAACCCAATTCAAACAGACTTAAGGAACATAGGGCATTCATTGGCCTGTCCCTACCGACATCTCCTTTGGTCTTTTTTTTTTTTTTTTTGAGTTGGAGTCCCACTCTATCTCCTAGGCTGGAGTGCAGTGGCATGCTCACCGTCACCCCAGCATCGACCTGCTGGGCTTCAGCGATCCTTGTGCCTCAGCCTTTCAAGTAGCCAGAACTACAGATGCTCGCTCCCACACCTGCCTTATTTTTAAATTTTTATTGTAGAGACAAAGTGTCACCATGTTACCCAGGCTGGTCTCGAATCCTTGGGCTCAGGCAATCCTTTTGCCTCAGCCTCCCAAAGTATTGGGATTATAGGCTTGAGCCACTGCACCCTGCCTCCTTTGCTCTTTTTAAAAATTTTATTTTAGAGATGTGGGGTACAATTCAGGGTTGGGTATACAAATGTTGATTATGCAGGTACCTTTGTTGATGAGGTGTGCCCCTCCCTCCCCTAGCAGTATTCCTCAACTGCCAATCCCATTCCCCCTTCCCTGACAGTTTCCCATTATACCAATCCCTTTCTTGTAGTGGTATAATTGTTCAAGGTCCGCTTATGAGTGAGAATATACGGTACTCTGTTCTTTGTTTCTGTGATAGATCACTGAGTATGATTGACTCTAAATCAATCCAAGTTGCTGCAAAGTCTATATGTTTGTCCTTCTTTATGGCTGTATAATATTCCATTATGTATATGTACCACATTTCTTTTATCCAGTCCAGCTTCGATGGGCAGTATGGTTGGTTCCATGTTTGTGTTATTGTGAATAGAGCTGCAACAAACAAGCGTGTGCAGGTATCTTTTTAGCAGAATGATGTGAGTTCCTTTGGGTATATTCCCAGTAGGGGAATTGCTGGGTCATATGAAAGGTCAATTTCAAGTACTTTCAGAAGTCTTCACACTGTCTTCCAAAGATGTTGCACTAGTTTGTATTCCCACCAGCAGTGTAGAAGCATTCCTTTCTCTCTGCATCCTCACCAGCATCTGTTGTTGTTTGTTTCTTTAATGATGGTCATTCTTACTGGGGTTAGATGGTATCTCATTGTTGTTTTGATTTGCAGTTATCTGATGATGAGTGAGGCTGAGCACTTTTTCATGTGTCTGTTGGCTGCCTGTATATCTTCTTTTGAGAAGTGTCTATTCATGTCTTTTGCCCACTTTTTTTAATGAGGCTATTTTTTTTTCCTTTCAGCGTGTTTGAGTTTGAGTGTAGATCCTAGATGTTAAGCCTTTGTCAGATATACAGTTGGCAAATATTTTTCCCATTTTGTGCCTGTCTCCTTGTTGTCTTGAAGGTTTCTTTTGCTTTTCAGAAGCTCGTCAGTTTGATAAGGCCCCACTTGTCTATCTTATTTCTTATGGTATGGGCACTTAGGGTTCAGATCAGGAATTGGTTGCCAGTTCTAATTTCCACAAGGATGTCTCCTGAGTTTTCTAAGATTCTTATAGTTTGAGGTTGTACGTTTAGGTCTTTGATCCATTTAGAGTTAAATTTTTGTGTATGGTGATAGGTATGAGTCCTGTTTTAATCTTCTGCATGTGATCAGCTAGTTTTCCCAACACCTTTTACTGAATAGGTTTTCCTCTATCCAGTGGTTGTTGTTGGAGGTTTTGTCAAAGATGAAGTATGATACCTCCTGCTTTTTTTCTTCTGCTAGGGATTGTTTGCTTCTTTTGCTCTTAACATTTTCACTCTTGCTGGCCTGGCTGATCATTTCCAGCACTCTTTGCCTATGGACTCTTTCTGGCCTTGTATAGGAAAGGTTGGAAGTGCTCCTGAAAGGACAAAAGGAGTATTTATCAACCAGTGACAGGAGTTGGTGGATAAATACTTCAGCTTTCTTGTCTCTTTGGCAGGATAACTGGAGCATGTACTTTACACTAGATCCTAGAGTTCCCTAATGAGATTAAGCTCTAGTTACCCAAAATGATACCTTGCTTGATAATACACCCTTTATTGGCTTTTTTCTTTTCTCTACCTCACTTCTTTACTCTTCTACCAGTATTTTCCAGCATCATTTCTTACATAAACTACTTGCACTATGAATTATGTCTCAGGGTCTACTTATGGGTGAACTCACATAAAAATAATTGACTTTCCTGAGTGAGACGTCCAAGGTGAATTTTATTTATCTCTAGATGCAGAAGTATAAATGATGTCATTAAGAGTACATTTTCCTGTTTCGGCTCTTCAGTTTTTGTGTATGTGTGAATATATATATTTTATTTTAAAGATATGGAGTACAATTCAGGACTAGGTATACAAGTGGACATAATTCAGGTAAAGTTTGGCCTCCCTTTTGCCCCGACTTTGCCTGGTTTTATTGATGTTATGTGCCCCTACCCTTACCCTGGAGTATCCCTCTACTGCCAATTCCTTTCTTATAGTATTATGGTAAATGTTCAGGGTCCACTTCTGAATGAGAACATGTGGTACTCAGTTCTTTGTTTCTGTGATAGATCACTGAGTATGATAGACTCTCTAAAGCTATACAAGTTGCTGTGAAGTCCATATGCTTGTCCTTCTTTATGGCTGCATAATATTCCATTGTGTATATGTACCACATTTTTGGCTCTTTGGTTTTTAACCTAGCTTTATCACTTCTCATTGGCTTCCATTAAGGAGACTAGATGGTTGACTGCTGGCTCAGCTGTAGACCACACGCTCTCAGCAGCACCAACTCCAGAAGAGCTATTCTTCTCTAGTTGTTCTAAAGGAAATGACTTTGCTTTCATTGATCTGAATTTAGTCCATGTCTAGCTTTATCCAATCAATATGAAAAGAGGAATGGGACACACTGACTGAAAGAAAATATCTAACCTTGTAACTCAGGTTGGGTCAGGTCCATTCATATTACATTCTCTGCAAATAAAGGATGTCTGGCTCTTTTTTCCAGAAATAATCACGTTGTTGTTTACAGAGAAAAAACAAAAGAATGTATGACAGAAAGGTAACAACTATGGGAAAGCAAGATATTTATGTACAACAAAGTACAAGGCAAGTATGGGAGTCAAATAAATGATGAAAACATTTGTGATGTTGGCAAAATTATCCAGAATCTAAGGATGGCATCAGGCAGAGAAAAAAGAGTGAATGCTAATTCTTAATCCATCAATAATCTTCATCTGTGGATCATAACTAGTGTTATTCTGGAACACGTAACAACTGTCAGTTGAAGTGAGACATAGAAAAGCTCCACCAAAGGTAGTTAATAGCTTGCTCTAGTCCTGTGGTAAGGCAGTCATTAATACACATTCTGTAGTATTAGCCATAGTACAGGGACCATGCTTTCTTAGCTAGCATCATCAGTCTACCATGTACTTTACTTGGTGATCTGTGCATTTATTTACTTATTTTGTAAGATTCCCATGAGTGAGAGTTAGTGCAGTATTTAGAATACTTTTAAGGATGGTAGTCATGTGATGGAGATTGTGGAAATTCACAAGATACTTTGACTTATTTCTTTTCTCTTCCTGCTATATATACATATATATATATATATATGAAAGTGACAAAACTGAGGGCTGTTTTCTCTGATAACCTGATGACCCCCTTTGAAGGCTGCCATTCCTGATTGGGCTGAGCAAGATCTTTTGCTGCAGGGAAAGTATTTCAAATTTCCTAGCATCAGAAATGATCAGTCCTTTGTCTGTTAAATGGGGATACTGATACCATCTAATAAGTTTATTGTAGTAGACATAGAATTAACTTTGTGTTTTTAACTTATTCTCATAATTTAACTTATTTTCACTATTTTCATAATAAAGTTGCCATGCCTTGCATCTAAAGACATATAGATTACTATTAAAGATGTAAATGTTTCAAGGCAAAGAGTAGACATAAAATATGCTTACTTGGAGAGTTAAAATAATTACCATGATTTGAGACAAAATTCAAATTTGAGATTCCTGAATGCCAAGGCAAATGAGGAAAATGATAAAGTTTATGTTTGATATTTATCATCAAAATGTTGCACAAGGGAGGCTTGTGACATGTATGTGAGTGTGTTTCCTAAGTCTTGAGTCAGTTTGTGGTGCTGAGTAGTCTGCTGGGCAACTGTACAATGTTTTCAGCATTTTTGTTTGCTTTTTCATCAGTCTATGCAAGTTTAATTTTTTTTCAACAATCTCCCACATTATTTCTGAGTCCTGGTTTCACACTGATACTCCTCATGTACAAAATGTGATTGGTTACAGAGTGGCTTTCTACAGATGCAGAAATATGTGTTAGTTGGCTGCTTTTGTAAGGCTTTTGAGAAAGGCAAAGAGTATACCATTAAAACACTACTGCCCGGGTTTGAGGGTTCAGCCTGTAATCACAGCACTTTGGGAGGCCGAGGTGAATGGATTGCCTTAGCCTGCAGGTTCGAGACCCCCCCGGGCAACTTGGCGAGACCTGTCTCTACAATAAATAAAAAATTAGCCGGGCTTGGTAGTGCGCACCTGCAGTTCCAGCTACTTGGAAGGCTGAGGCGGAAGGGTCACAGGAGCCCGGCAAGTTGAGACTGCAGTGGCCAGGAGCATGCCACTGCACTCCAGTCTGGGCAACAGAGTGAGATTCCAACTCAAAACAAAACAAAACAAAAAATCCCCCAAAAATACTACTATGGAAAAACTCATCTGTTAGGGAAAAAGATAATTTGGGACAAGTATTATGGATACCAAATGGTTTATTTAGATTTTTTTTTAAAAAGAAAAAAGTTCGTGTAGTCAAAAAAAAGGATAGAGAGCACTTTTCATAGTCTTCTAGTACCATTTTTATGCAAAGCTCAGAAGAGCTAGAAACAGGAGATTATAAAATCTCAAGTTGCAGTTCAGAGTGTTGATATTTTCTACCAGAATTTCTGTATTATCTCTTTGTGTGTACAGTGAAGACACAAGGTGACTGGAAAAGGTAAGTATGTGGAGTTGGACAGACTTGGGTTGAAATCATGACTTTGGCATTTATAAACTTAGAATCTATAATATTCTGCAGATCTCTGAGCCTCAGTTTCCTAATTTATGAGAATGGTTTGATAATACTTCTTTCACAAATCTGTGAGGATTGAATGAGATAATACATTTATATACAGCATATTCTAGTGCACAGCTCAGTAAATATTTTTAAATCAATAAATAAATGGGCCTTAGAGAATACGATTAAGATGATGTCAGTCTTGATTTTTATAGAGAAAAATATTGACTAAAGGACAGCAACAGGTAAAGACTAATAATTAGATAACACAATTATCTCAGATTCTATAAGAATTTGGCTTGTCATTATCAAAAATTTTTAAGTAAAAAGAGACCATAGAAGCATGACTTAATTTACAATGTTGATATATTACCACTAGTCCAAACTAGTCTAACAATATATTTTCTACTTTGCAGTAATTAAAAAGAAATAGCACTGCTGGGCTTGGTGGCTCAGCCTGTAATCCCGCGCCTTTGGGAGGCTGAGGTGAGTGGATTGCCTGAGCCCGTGGGTGAGACCTCATCTCTACAATAAATCAAAAAATCAGCCAGGCGTGGTAGCGCATGCCTGTGATTCCGGCTACTCGGAAGGCTGAGGCGGAAGGATCGCCAGAGCCCAGCAGGTCGAGGCTGCGGTGGCCGGGAGCGGCCACTGCACTCCAGTCTGGGTAACAGAGTGAGACTCCAACTCAAAAAAAAAAAAAAAAAAAAAAGAAATATCATGATTAACTTTTATTTAAAAAAATAAACAAATGCCAAGTCATGAAAAGAGCTTCCTCCATATTTGTGGGAAAATCATGTAATCCTTTGCTTCTCTGTCCCTCTTGGGCACAGGAAATATGTTTTTGGTGGCGCTGAGCCATTTTGCTTTATTCCTTATAAGAATGAAAGCTGAAATGGAAATTTTCACAGGAATTATTTTAATAACTAAAACATACTAGGGATCTGTTTCTTCTCAAATATCTATTACATATATTAGGCAAATTCATTGCTTTAAAAATAGATTGACAAAATCATTCTGACAATAAGAGAAAGAGTAAAGGCAGCCAGGCAAATGCAAACAAAAGAAAGCAAGGGCTGTTATATTTCTTAGTGTTTGATTTATCTTTTTAAAAATTTGTGCAAATTTATGAAGTACATGTAAAATTTTGTTACGTGTATATATAATGCATAGTGATCAAGTCTGAGTATTCAGGATATTCATCACCCAAGTACAATATATTTATGTTTAACTATAGTAACCCTACTCTGCTATCAAGCAATGAATTTATTCCTTCTACCAACTGTATATTTGTACCCTTTAACCCACTTCTCTTCATCCTTACCCTGTACCTCTGCTTATCCTCCCTAGTCTCTGATTTCTCCTTCCATTCCCTACCTCCATGTAATCAAAAGTTTTAGCTTTCTCATATAAGTGAGAACATGCAATATTTGTTCTTTGTGTCTGGTTTATTTCACTTAAGATAATGACCTCCAGTTCCATCTATATTGCTGTGAATGATATAATTTTATTCTTTTATGTACTAATAGTATTCCATGGTACATATATACCACATTTTCTTTATTCATTCATCCCTGTTGGATATTTAGGTTGATTCCATAACTTTGCTATTGTGAATAGTACTGTGATTTACATGTGAAATGCAGGTATCCCTTTGATATATTAATTTCTTTTTGGGGGAGTAGATATGAGTAGTGGGATTGCTGGATCAAATGATAATTCTACTTTTAGTTTTTTGAGTAATCTTTATACTGTTAACCATAGAGGCTGTGCTAGTTTACACTCCCACCAAGAGGGTATATAAGAGTTCCATGTTCTCCACATAGTCACCAATATTTGACTGGGGTAAAATGGTATTTCATGGTTTTGATTTGCATTTCTCTGATGGTTAATGATGTTGAGTATTTTTTAATATACCTGTTGACCATTTGTATGTCCTCTTTTGAGAAATGTCTATTCATGTCCTTTGCCCACTTTTTTTTTTTTTTTTTT
>NW_007232134.1:83544-96327 GCF_000164805.1 Carlito syrichta | reverse complement strand
GCCTTCTGAGTAGCCGGAATTGCAGGCATGCGTTTCCATGCCCGGCTGATTTTTTGATTTATTGTAGAGATGAGGTCTCACTGCCCAGGCGGGTCTCGAACCCGCGGGCTCAGGCATTCCACTCACCTCAACCTCCCAAAGGTGCGGGATTACAGTCTGAGCCACCGAGCCCGGCTGCCCACTTTTTAATGGGATCATTTTAAAAAAAAAAAAAATTGAGTTTGAATGTCTTCTAAATTCTGGATAATAGTCTCCTGTTAATTGCATAGTTTGCAGGTGTTTTCTCTCATTCTGTAGGTTGTCTATTCACTCTGTGGATTATTTATTTTGCTGTGCAGAAGTTTTTTAGTCTAATTAAGTCCCATTTATCTATTTTTGGTATTGTTTCCTATGCTTTTGCGATCTTAGTTATAAATTCTTTGCCTAGACTAAAGTCCTAGAGTTTTCTCTAAGTTTTCTTCTTATATGTTTAAATTTTCAGGTCTTACATTTAACTCTTTAACCCATCTTGAGTTAATCTTTGTATAAGGTAAAAGGTAGAAGTCCAATTTCATTCGTCTACATGTGGTTATTCAATTTTCCCAGCACCATTTATTGAAGAGGGTATTCTTTCCTGTATGTAAGTTCTTTTTGGCTATGTTGAATATATTAGTTGGCTATAAATATGTGTTTTTTCCCCACTCTGGGTTCTCTATTCTATTCCACTGGTATATATGTCTATTTTTATATCAATACCATGCTGTTTTGGTTACAATAGCCTTATAATACATTTTGCAGTCAGGTAATTGTGATACCTCCAGCTTCGTCCTTTTTGCTCAGTATTGCTTTGGCTATTTGGACTCTTCTGGAGTTATATGAATATAAGGATTTTTTTTTCTAATTCTGTGAAGACTAGTGCTGGCATTTTGATAAGCATTGCATTGTATATTGCTTTGAGCAATGTGCTTATTTTAGTGACATTAATTCTCTGTGTAATCTTTAATTTCTCTCATCAATGTTTTTTAGTTTTTCTTGTATAGATTTTTCACCTTCTTGGTTAAATTTATTTCTAAGTATTTTATTTTTTAGTAGCCACTGCAAATAGAATTGTCTTCTTGTTTTCTTTCATGGCTAAATCATTATTGGTGCATGAAGACTCTGCTGATTTTTGTAGGCTGATTTTGTATCCTGCAACCACTGAATTTGTTTATCAGTTCTACGAGATTTTTTGGTAGAGTCTTTAGGGGTTTTTTTTAGGTATAAGATTATGTCATCAGCAAAGAGGGACAATATGACTTCCTCTTTTCCAATTTGGATGCCTTTTATTTCTTATTCTTGCCTCATTGCTCTGGTTAGGACTTCCAATACTATGTTGAATATAAGTGATAAAAGAGGGCATCTTTGCCTTGTTTCAGTTCTTAGAGGAAAGGGTTTCCATTTTTTTCCCATTCTGCATAATGTTAACTGTGGACTTTTTTTGTATATAGCTTTTATTATTTTGAATTATGTTCCTTCTGTGCCTAGTTCATTGAGATTTTTATCTTGAAGGGATGCTTAATTTTCTCAAATGCTTTTTTTGTGTCCATTTAGGTGATAATATGACTTTTCTTTCTTCATTTTGTTGGTGTGATGTAGCATGTTTATTGATTTGCACATGTTGAACTATTCTTGCATCTCTGATATAAATCCCACTTGTTGTGGTGTATTATCTTTTTTGATATGTTGTTTGATTCAGTTTACTAGTATTTTGTTGATGATTTTTGTGTCTACACACACCAGGGATAGTGGCCATAGGTTTTCTTTTTCTTTTCTTTCTTTTTTTTTCCTTGTCTGGTTTTGGTATCAGGATAATATTGGCTTTCTAGAGTGAGGTAGGGAGAATTTCCTCCTCCTTGATTTTTTTAGAACAGGTTCAAGAGGATTGGTATTCATTTTTCTTTGTGCATTTGGTAGAGCAGCTGTGAATTCATCTTGTCCTGGACTTTTCTTTGTTGGAGAAAACTTTTTATTACTGATTCAATTTTGCTACTCATTATTGATCTGTTCAGGTTTCCTATTTCTTTCTGATAAAATCTTGGTAGATAGTATGTTTTCAGGAATTGATTCATTTCTTCTAGGTTTTCCAGGCTCACTTTTCCCAGGATTTGCTTCCCAGGATCTCTGTTTCACCATATATATATGTATGACTGTGTGTGTGTGTGTGTGTGTGTGTGTGTGTGTGTGTAGGTGTATGAAAAGATGCCCAATCTCATTAGTCATAGAAATGCAAATGAAAACCATTTCATTTGGGGTGCAAGGGGAATGTGTTCAAGGGGTTTCTAGCCTATACAGTGCATACATTAAAAAAATTATTTATTCTTTAATTGTACCTATAAATCTATATTATCTTTCATATGTTATATGTTTTTTAATAGCAATATTTTATAAGGAAATTGTTGTAATACAATATGATAAATACCACCTAAGAATTATTTCTTAAAAGGTATTATGGAAGAAAATTAGAATAATCAAATAAGCAGTTGATCAGAAAGAAAATCAAGTTTTTCAGTAGCTATGATAAGTTAAAAACTAGAGCAAAGGAAGTTGGATGGCCTTGTGGTCAAGACCAGGACACTGAGAAAACAAATGATAAAACTCTCAGGACAACAGACTGAACAATTAGATGATAAATGATCCCTTGGTAGTACTAATAATGCACTGGCAATTGTATTACCTAGATCTTGTGTGTGTGGTCTTTGTGGGAAGGACCACTTATCCTTCTGAGCATACTATTTATTAAGTATCACTCTTTATTCCAACACAATTTAAAAACAAGTTTTAAGTCCCATGTTCTCAGAATCATTTTCACTGGCTACATTTTTGGTCTTTATAGAAAGTCACCTTAGACTTTTCCATAACATTTCTCCAAATTGTATCATTAAATTAGTTGTTTCTTATATTTTCTAGAAATACTTACTCAAGCTGTAAAATATCTTGTTTAATTTCTTTATGAACAGAAAGTTACTTCCTCAACATCCCTAAGTTTAGCCATCTATTCTTGGTCCTTGGTTTGGTTTATTCCTTGCAGTAAGTAAATTCAGTTGTTATTCATTCCTTGAGATTGCAGTAAACTTATTTTGATTGAAAGATTGTCTTCTCAAATTAAAAAAGAAAAAATAGGCCAGGCTCAGTGACTCAGCCTGTAATCCCAGCACTTTGGGAGGCTGAGGCGAGTGGATTGCTTGAGCCCACGGGTTCGAGATCAGCCTGGGCAACTTGGCGAGACCTTGTCTCTACAATTAAAAAAAAATTGCCAGACGTGGTAGCATGTGCCTGTAGTTCCAGTTACTTGGAAGGCTGAGGTGGAAGGATCACCAGAGCCCAGTGGGTTGACGCTGGGGTGGCCATGAGCACACGTGTAACTGCACTCCAGCCTGGGCAATAGAGTGAGACTCCAACTCAGAAGAAAAAGAAAAAGAAAAAGTAAACAAATGCCATTTGTTTCCTTCTTCAAAGACATATTAAATCATATTACTCTATTAGCTTTTTGCAAATAATCTGTGTGCCTCAACACTGTAAATGAAGAATTGTGTTTAATGAGGCTGTTACTGGTCTAAGCATCAGCTTCTCCAAGGTTCTTCAACCCAGTGTCTGGAGGATGATGTGATATAGTAGTTCCATCACACCCTCCCTAACTTCCCTGACATGGATCCAAATTATTTACCAGGCTGTAAATCTTACTTCACTTATTTTCCACTGACTTTCTGTGAAAATAGGCCAATTGTATTGGACTACATTTATGGACTATAAGAGTTCCAGTGATACTGGAGCCACCCTGGTAGTTCAGCCCCAGGCAATTGTTGGTTTTTTCAATTTCATTCAGAAGCCGTGCACATAAGTCATCTATACTCATGGCCAGCTTTTTAGAGCCCTTTTTCTGAATTCACTTAGTCTTAGCCACTTAGTTTTCTGGGAAGTCTTTTGGGATACAATGGGTAGAGTAAACAACAAGAAATGGAACCAGGCCCACATTTTTGTTCTGAGAAAACCCCTCCCCTGTGGCAAGAATTCAAGTAGGGGGGGGCGGGGTAAGGAGGAGAAAGAAAGAAGCGAATTGTTTGACAAGCTTTCTACAGTGTTGAAGGAAATTACTTCAGATATTGGCAAAAATTGAGAAATCTTTATCACATTGAGTCCACATAAATACTCCCTTTTCCACTGAGCATTCAGGCCATTTTTAAACAGCTAATTTACTTACCAAATCTCCAGCATCTATACTTAGCAACTTTGTAATAGTCTGAGTAATATAGTCTTTGTCATGCTTCAAGGAAAATCTGTAAGATAGGTTTGAATGAATGAAGTGATAGAATGTACTCTGAAAAATGACAACTTTTTATCATGAGTTCCTTCATTTTATGCTAAAAATATGACTAGGAGATTTTAGTTTTTGGGGTTATTCACAAATGTCCCATATCCAAAACAAACAAATCAAATGAACAATAAATTTTTAGCAGAAATCACATGATGCTATTGGTAGAAATTCACTCAAAAGAAATATATGTCTCTGATATCATATTACTAGGAATATAGTCAAAGATTATTGTGAATTGATATGATGGAAAAAGTATAAACTATACACGAAAAATAAATTCATTTTCTTTGTAGGTCCTATAATAAATCTGGAGAAGTCTAAAGAAAATCAGGCCATAAATGTGGCATAAAATCCTAAAATTGACCCGGTTCTTAAGAACCAGGCTTTCAAATTTTCAGGAACAAATCTTGGAATCTGAAAATTAATGCCTTACTTTCTTAAGACTAATTTTTGAAGCTATTGATCTAACAAAGTAAAACTGAATTTTATCTTATACTCTATTAAATGAGAAACAAAATCATATATCAATTATCCTTTTTTAATTTAATTTTTAAATTTTAAAGATGTGGGGTACAATTCAGGGTTTGGCATACAAATGTTCATTATGCAGGTACCCTTGTTGATATATGATTTTAAGTCAACAAAACCAGTGTCACACTTATATACCATATGGGAGTATTTAGAAAGAGATTCCTACTTTAAAATTTTTAAAAATATTTTTTACTTAGTTTTCTTAAAAATCTGTATTTGGAGAGAAATATAATATAGGAGACACAGAAAATATTTGCTGAGTGGTACTTGCACTCGCCTGGTCAAATGAAATAATCCAAAGAACACTTCGTTTTGTTGCTAGAATAGACATGGAGGTTAAAGAATAGTGAACAGAGAAAGGGGTTTCAAGGGAATGACTGTGTTTAGAAAAGAGAGGGGACAATAGTGAACATGAACCTGAAGATGCAAATTTTATGGATCAATTATTGTTCTTGAAATTTATTAGGCACATAAAAAGACTGAGTAATTTAGGAGCTCCATTCAGCCTTCTGCACAATGAGTTCTAGTTCCCTCCTTAACTTCCCTTCTCCCTTGATAAATTATACTGTGCACAGTATTTTAAAAATTTTACTATTTTTAAACAATAACAAAAATTCTAGGGGTGTGTTTTGATTCTGCGACTGCTAGGGTAGTTATTGTTCTCGTCCACTTGAAGTGAGGATAGATATGGAGAGTTCACTTGTGATGATGATGACTTCTGGCAAACAGCTTTAGAGAGACCTCTGGGGTTTGCGTGACAGGGAACATGTTTTTCCAAGCTAAAGGGAAGCAAGTCAAGGTTTTGTTACCTCATCTTTTGGAAAATGGCCTGTAGAGGATATAGAGACTGGTTGGAGCTAAAAGAATAATTGTATGTTGAAAGAGCTATGAGCTGTTGGCTCAAAAGTCATAGTGTATGCATGGGGTTGTCATCAGAGGGAAATAAAGAAACTGACGTGTGGTGTTGCTTTAAAAAAATAAAATTCAATAACAACTTCCTGTTGTTACTGTGGAATAAGACAAATGAAGAGAATCTTAAAAATACCTAATAACGTGTAGGAACTGGAGGCTTCTTTTACACTTGAGAAGGCAACATTTATCTATTTTCTTAAAATAGTAGGGAAAGAAGCATCCCAAACATCTCCCATGTTTTCTAGAGTTATTCTTGGCACTGGCGTGAAAATGGAAAAATCCAATTAATGGCTGTGTCCCCTTCCCTCTGAATTATGATACTCTAGATAGAGTTGGCATGAACAAGAGCTCACCTCACATGTGAGGCTACTAAATAGATTTTTAAATGTCAGAAATTCCATCTTCTCCCAAATACCTCTTCCATCAAATGGAAATCCCCAACTACTAGTGTTAACAATGATTTAGATAGGTGCATTGTCTCTGCACGGCCACTTTGACCCTCTGTCTTCAGTTTATCACACCATCAAGCCTTGTTATAGGCAGAACCTGGGTAAGAGGGTGATCACAATACTTGCCTGAAAAGGGGACAGGGGTTCCAGAGTCAAGTGAGAGGGATACTCAAATGCTACAAAAATTATTTTGCCTAGTTTCTGTCCTGGATGGAGCATTCATTTTCAGAGCACTTTCATTCTTCTTTAAAATAAGTATAATGTTGGGATTCTATATTACTCCAGTCTTAGAGGGAGAAATGGCTCATCAACATTTGCTTCTGGGAAATACAATCTGGGGTTTATTAGAGTGGGATTGTAAAGAAACTACACCAGATTGTTTTATCTCCTGAAAAAGCATTCCCAAGCTTGAGGTTCCGTTCAGATAAAAATTGGCCAAAGGTCAATTTCTTCGTTCTGTACTAGTTCCCCAAGAACATGGAAAAGTTCCAGAAATGACAGCTTTCTTCCTGTATGTTATCAGGTATGGACTCCACCCTGATATTTTGTTCAAATGGTTTAGTTACTTAAAAAAAGAAAGAAAGAAAAAAAAAAAAAGAAGCAGGGAAAAATGAACAGAACTAGGCCCTAATTATGTGTCTAAAACAGAGCCAAGGCATGAAATTTCCTCAGTCAGATGTATGTATAGTGGAATCAGCTGCACAGGTGAGGTCCATGAAGATGCTGAGATGGTATTGAGACATTAATGAGTGTAAGCATATATTTGTGTGTGCCCTTTCTGTGGGAAAGTGTCTACGTTTTTCATCAGCTTCTCAGATGGAACCGTTACCCAAGAAAAATTAAGAACCATCATAGAAAATTTAAAGCTTTAAGAGAGTGACTCTGCTCTAAGGGAAGGGACTGTAGAGGTAGAATTTATAATGAAATTTGATAATGTCATTTGATGCAACATTGTATAAAACAGACACAAGAATGTACAATGATAATTAGTTAGATTCATATTGCTAATATGCACATACTAACAATAGGAAAGTATTCCTGTCTAAAATCTCAAACATACTATCTATTTTAAAGCAATTTTTTTTTTTTTTTGGTTTAAAAGTGTTATTTATCTTGGCATATTTACAATCAGAGATAAGGACCAAGCTTAAATACTTACATATGCCCTGGGTAGAACACAGACAACTTGCCTAGTTTCTATATAGAGGTGTGGAATAGATTCAATGAAAAAGATACAGAAGTGCTGCTGAGGGAAAGGAGAAGAAGAGGAGGAAGAAGAAGACATCTTTAAAGTTAAAAAGAAAGAAGATGAAACTTAACTGATGCAGAAAGAGAAGACCTGGCTTTCTCCTTGGCTGTGTATTGCATTAGTTTATTAGAGATGCTTATTAAAATACTGAAGTACCATCAGAGCATGATTTTAAAATAATCTGTCCTGTTTTATGAGGAATCACAGAAAAAATGGAATTTTAGCATAAGAATGTAATCTGCATTAATTTATTCATAGTGTTTTGTGTTGGAGGGAAACTGATGAGAGAGTGAGAAAGCTAAAGTCATAATCATTTCTTCATTGGGTCCCTTATTTTTTTGTGAATTTCAAATGTGTTTTCTGCCCCATTCACTCACTGTAACTCTCAAGGATCACAAGTTTCTCTCATTTTGGAGAGGGAAATGAGGATCTCAAAAATCTCTTCTGAGACCTTAGTTTTCAATAATTTTCCTGGTTCCATTGGAGCATATGTTTGAATTAAATAGCTTGTCATTGTGCTGCTAAGTAGATGAAGAATTTTTCTACACATGGAATGATAGGACCGTGTTTCATTGAAGACTTTGTTAAACATTCTCATGAGAAACATACACTTTTGTGTGGAAAAACCAGGAGACATTCCCCTTGAAACATTCCTTTGATAGCATGGAAAGACTACAGGTTTTTTTTTAATCCGCAAATCAGAGCAGGCCAACCTATATCAAACATTCCTTCTCATTTGACCTCAAACTTTTGTTGTGGTTTTTACTCAACAGGAGCTAAGTTACAAACACATGGAGAGATGCAATTTCTTCTGAAACACCCAGCAGTCTGAGATGCTGCTTGCCAAGTACAAGGTTTATATTTTATTTTTAAATGTTTACTTGTTTCTTATATATAAAGCCTCCACCCTTCAGTGTTGAATTTGGAAGTCACATAAACAGTTTAGATTTCTCCTCTGTCATTTTCAGATGTTCATTTCTGAAGAATTAATGAGGGTGTATTTCCTGTGTGCGTCGTAGGAGTTTCCGTTTCATCTTCCTTTCCCTTGAACTGGAATGTTAGACTATGTCCTCCTGTTCTTGTCTTTTTGAGAAAGTCCTGTGTCTTCTCAGGAAAGTCTTTAAGAACCTAGGGGCACCTACTCCAGTTGTGCACAGAAAGCAGAAAGATCTCCCCATCTATGGAATATCCTGTTTGGTGCTTAAAAAACACACACATACACCTGCAGTAACACAAACACATTGGTTTGTGTTAGTTCTGTTTTTAATTGCTTTGAAACATTGGGGGAATTTTATTAATCTCTTTCAGCTTCTTCATCTGTGCAATGAGGTTAATTGAACTACATTTTAGTCAAGAGAGGTTGCTTTTGTTTTGCTTTGCTTTTTCTCTGTAACAAAGATGCCCCAAATTTCAGCTGTGTGAAAAAAACAACAGTTTTCACATGCCTGTCATGGAACTGGCAGGATATCTTGGGTCTGGATAATCACTTAGGGTCTCAAGCTCAATATGTTGTCAAATGCTGTCCAAAGCAACCAGTGTATGTTACAGTATTCAGTTTCAAATCTCAAGGCCTTGAGTTCATTAAGTACACTATATGCTTCTAATTTATTTCAGGTAAGAATTAACTGGATGTTTTGTTAGTGAAAAACACAGACTGCCATCCTATGGCCTTTAACTTATAGTTTCCTCACGAGGCATGGCTTGGTTCTTAAACCAATGCTACATATTTTAGTTTGATGCAACACTCTGTTTATACATACAAATTTCTATATTCATCAGGTTAGTGTGGATTTTGCTGTGATAGCAAATAATCTCTAGAAATTAATAGCCTAAAAAACAAAGAGTATTTCTCACTGAAGTCACATCTAGTTAAGTGCTGGTTGGGTGTTTACTCATTTCAGTCCTTCAAGGATCCATGCTTAACAAAGTATAGCCACCATTGCAAGCATTGCTGGTTGCTGTGTTAAAGAGCAAAGAGAGTTGTAGAGGGTCTTGCACTAGCAACTAAGTACACATTCTGGGATCAACAAAAGTCCCTTCTACTCAGAGCTCAATGGCAAAAAAGGGTCGCATATCCCCACTAAAGGGACTTACTGTGTGCCAGAATGGGGAAACTTGCAAAAAATTGATAAAAAGCACCAATGGTTATCACAAGCTAGATAAACTTTACATTCCTTTCAGTCAAAAAACTACGCAGTGATATTATTCTCACTAGGGTTCAAAGAAATCTTTGGGTGACAACTCTAGGCCACAGAAAGATAATTATTATGCATGCAAGAAGCAGTTTAACGTTTAAAAATATATTCCTGAGGCCAGGCGCAGGGGGTGCCTATAATCCCAGTACTTTGGGAGGCCGAGATGAGAGGATTACCTGAGCCCACGGGTTCGAGAACAACCTAGGCAACTTGGTAAGCCCTCATCTCTACAATAAATAAAAAAATTAGCCAGGCGTAGTGGTGCATTCCTGTAGTTCCAGCTACTTGGAAGACTGAGATGGAAGGATCACCTGAGCCCAGCAGGTCGAGGCTACAGTGGACGTGAGTGTGCCACTGCACTCCAGCCTGAGCGACAGAGTGAGACTCCAACTCAAAAAACAAAGAAACAAACCAAAAAATCTGTAGAAGATGTGCAAATTTCAATGCCAATTAATGAATATCTAACTATAACTCTAGTGGAAAGTATGCTAGTTCTATTTGCATTCAGCTCACACTTCCTTAGCTACTCCCATTATGCCATGGTTTCTCTGAGACAAATGCAATCCATTACAGCAAAGTCAGGGTTGGAAAAGGGCACAGCATTCTGAGCTGGTTCTCAGCCAGTGTGTTGTCTAATGTTGATAGCAGCAACTTTTTTGGCAGCCAATTTTCCACTTACCTCCACTTCCCAGCAGTTCTGAGGAAGTTGCTGAGGCAGCAGTCATGAACAGAGGCATCTCTGTTTGGTGACGGTGTGTGGTATTTTAAGCACACTGGTTGATGTGCAACCTGGAAACTATTATAGCTTGACTGTGCAAAAGTATCTCAGCCTATGTATTGGTGCAAAAGATGACTGGTACAAGGGACAGCCAGGATTATTCTCCAGATCTGTCATCTCTTTGTCCTTGTCTTACAGGAAATGAGCAAAAAGGAATGTCACATCCTGTGTTTAAGTGTTAACATGATATAGTTATAGCTGTTAAACTTCAGGTAAAACAACAACCAAAAATTTCTCCAACATGTGACCCACAGTCTGCAGGCAGAGTAACGCAGATAATTACTTTCAACATGACAAAGTGTAGCCTCAGAGTCTGAGGAAAGGAGTGATGTCTGTCACAGAAGAGTGCCAGGTGTCCCTGTGGCCACTAGCCTTGATTTTTTGAGGGGTCTGCTTATGAAATCTAAGTTCCTGACTTTATTTATTTATTTTTTTATAATCAATATTTTTTATTATGATATTATGGGGTACAGTTAAGGGTTAGGTATACAAATATGCTTCGTTCAGGCACCCTTGTTGATAAGAGGTGTCTCCCCGTCACCAGACAGATGTTTACTACCATTAATCCCATCTCCCTTCCCCCCACCATAGTTTCCCACAACTGTCAGTCATTTTCTTATGGTAATACATTGGATGATCAAGGTCCACTATATGAGTGAGAATATGTGATACTCAGATCTTTGTTTCCATCCAGATTGCTGAGAAATTCATGATTTTCTTCTTTTTTGTGGCGCATAGTATTTCATCATGTATATGTACCACTTTTTTAAATCCAGTCCTCTTTTGATGGACAGCATGATTGGTTCCAGGTTCTTGCTATTGTGAACAGTGCTGTGATAAACATCCGTGTGCAGGTGTCTTTTTGATAGAGTGCTTTGAGTTCTTCAGGGTATATTCCCAGTAGGGGGATTGCAGGGTTATATGGGAGGTTGATATTTAGAGCTTTTAGGAATTGCCACACTGCTTTCCATAGAGGTTGCACTAGTTTAAACTCCCAGTAACAGTTTAGAAGTGTTCCCTTTTCGCCACACCCTTTCCAGCAATTGTTATTTTTTGAGTTGTTGATAATTGCCATTCTGACTGGAGTTAGGTGGTATCTCAGTGTGGTTTTGATTTGCATCTCCCTGATGATTAGTGAGGTTGACCATTTTTTCATGTGCCTGTTGCCTGCTTGGATGCCTTCCTTTTTGAAGTGTCTGTTCATACCTTTTGCCCATTTTATAATGGGGTTGTTTGCTTTTTTCTTTTCAGCATGTTTGAGTTCCTTGTAGATCCAAGATGTTAAGCCTTTGTCAGACCTGGAGTTGGCAAATACATTTTCCCAGTCTGTAGGTTGTCTCCCTGCTCTCTTGATGGTTTCTTTGGCTTTACAGAAGCTTGTCAGTTTAAAGAGGTCCCACTTGTCTATCTTATCTCTTATGGCCTGTGGGTTTCGGGTTTTGTTTAGGAATTGGATGCCAGTTCTAATTTCCATGAGGGTATGCCCTTCATTTTCAAAGGTTCTTATGGTTTGAGGTTTTACATTTAGGTCTCTGATCCATTTGGAGTTAATTTTTTGTGTATGGGGATAGTTAGAGGTCCTGTTTCAATCTTCTGCATGCGGTCAGCCAGTTTTCCCAGCACCATTTACTGAATAGGTTCTCCTCTCCCCTGTGGTAGGTGGTGGAGGCTTTGTCGAAGATGAGTTGGTTGAGAAATTGAGGTTTCACTTCTGGAATCTCAATTCTATTCCATTGATCTATATGCCTGTTTCTATACCAGTACCAAGCTGTTTGGATGATTGTAGCTTTACAGTAAAGTTTGAAGTCTGGTAATGTGATACTGCCTGCTTTGTTTTGTTTTTTTTTTGCTGAGGATTGTTCTGGCTATTCTTGATCATTTGTATTTCCATATGAATTCCTGTGTTGTTTTTTCTAGGTCTGAAAAGAATGTTGCTGGTAATTTGATGGGCATTGCATTGAATCTGTAGATTGCCTTAGGTAAGATGTACATCTTCACAATGTTGATTCTTCCAACCCATGAGCATGGGATATTTTTCCGCTTGTTTGTGTCATCTTTAATTTCTTTGAGCAGAGTTTTGTAGTTTTCAATGTAAAGGTCTTTCACGTCTCTGGTTAGGAAGATGCCAAGGTATTTCATTTTTTTGTGGCTATTGTGAATGGAATTGTGCTTTTTATTTGGGTTTCTGTTTGTTTATTATTGGTGTAAAGAAATGTGATTGTCTTTTGCACATTTATTTTATATCCTGAGACTCTGCCAAAAGCCTTTATCAGTGTAAGGAGATTTTTGACAGATTCTCTTGGGTTTTCAAGGTACACAATCATGTCATCTGCAAGAGA